>NC_082736.1:30900917-31137232 GCF_030144855.1 Hypanus sabinus | reverse complement strand
GGAGGGAGGTTTGGAATGAGAGGTTGGGGAGGGAGGTTTGGAATGAGAGAGGTTGGGGAGGGAGGTTTGGAATGGGAGGTTGGGGAGGGAGGTTTGGAATGGAGAGGTTTGGGGAGGGAGGTTTGGAATGGGAGATTGGGGAGGGAGGTTTGGAATGAGAGGTTGGGAGGGAGGTTTGGAATGGGAGATTGGGGAGGGAGGTTGGAATGGGAGATTGGGGAGGGAGGTTTGGAATGAGAGGTTGGGGAGGGAGGTTTGGAATGGGAGATTGGGGAGGGAGGTTTGGAATGGGAGGTTGGGGAGGGAGGTTTGGAATGGGAGATTAGTGAGGGAGGTTTGGAATGGGAGGTTGGGGAGGGAGGTTTGGGAGGTAGTTTTGGAATGGGAGATTAGTGAGGGAGGTTTGGAATGGGAGGTTGGGGAGGGAGGTTTGGAATGGGAGATTGGGGAGGGAGGTTTGGAATGGGAGGTTGGGGAGGGAGGTTTGGAATGGGGAGATTGGGGAGGGAGGTTTGGAATGAGAGGTTGGGGAGGGAGGTTTGGAATGGGAGATTGGGGAGGGAGGTTTGGAATGGGAGATTGGGGAGGGAGGTTTGGAATGAGAGGTTGGGGAGGGAGGTTTGGAATGAGAGGTTGGGGAGGGAGGTTTGGAATGGGAGATTGGGGAGGGAGGTTTGGAATGAGAGGTTGGGAGGGAGGTTTGGAATGGGAGATTGGGGAGGGAGGTTTGGAATGGGAGATTGGGGAGGGAGGTTTGGAATGAGAGGTTGGGGAGGGAGGTTTGGAATGAGAGGTTGGGGAGGGAGGTTTGGAATGGGAGATTGGGGAGGGAGGTTTGGAATGAGAGGTTGGGGAGGGAGGTTTGGAATGGGAGATTGGGGAGGGAGGTTTGGAATGAGAGGTTGGGGAGGGAGGTTTGGAATGGGAGATTGGGGAGGGAGGTTTGGAATGAGAGGTTGGGGAGGGAGGTTTGGAATGGGAGATTGGGGAGGGAGGTTTGGAATGGGAGGTTGGGGAGGGAGGTTTGGAATGGGAGGTTGGGGAGGGAGGTTTGGAATGAGAGGTTGGGGAGGGAGGTTTGGAATGGGAGGTTCAGGAGGGAGGTTTGGAATGGGAGGTTGGGGAGGGAGATTTGGAATGGGAGGTTGGGGAGGGAGGTTTGGAATGGGAGGTTGGGGAGGGAGATTTGGAATGGGAGGTTGTGGAGGGAGATTTGGAATGGGAGGTTGGGGAGGGAGGGAAGGATTGGGAGGTGGGGGAGGGAGGGAAGGATTGGGAGGTGGGGGAGGGAGGGAAGGATTGGGAGGTGGGGGAGGGAGGGAAGGATTGGGAGGTGGGGGAGGGAGGTTTGGAATGGGAGATTGGGGATGGCAGGTTTGGAATGGGAGGTTCAGGAGGGAGGTTTGGAATGGGAGGTTGGGGAGGGAGGTTTGGGAGGTAGGTTTGGAATGGGAGATTAGTGAGGGAGGTTTGGAATGGGAGGTTGGGGAGGGAAGGGATTGGGAGGTTGGGGAGGGAAGGAAGGATTGGGAGGTTGGGGAGGGAGGTTTAGAATGGGAGGTTGGGGAGGGAGGGAAGGATTGGGAGGTTGGGGAGGGAGGGAAGGATTGGGAGGTGGGGGATGGGAGGTTTGGAATGGGAGGTTCGAGAGGGAGGTTTGGAATGGAAGATTGGGGAGGGAGGTTTGGAATGGGAGGTTGCGGAGGGAGATTTGGAATGGGAGGTTGGGGAGGGAGGGAAGTATTGGGAGGTTGGGGAGGGAGGGGAGGTGGGGGATGGGAGGTTTGGAATGGGGAGGTTCGGGAAGGAGGTTTGGAATGGGAGGTTGGGGAGGGAGGTTTGGAATGAGAGGCTGGGGAGGGAGGTTTGGAATGAGAGGTTGGGGAGGGAGGTTTGGAATGGGAGATTGGGGAGGGAGGTTTGGAATGGGAGATTGGGGAGGGAGGTTTGGAATGGGAGGTTGGGGAGGGAGGTTTGGAATGGGAGGTTGGGGAGGGAGGTTTGGGAGGTAGTTTTGGAATGGGAGATTAGTGAGGGAGGTTTGGAATGGGAGGTTGGGGAGGGAAGGAAGGATTGGGAGGTTGGGGAGGGAGGTTTGGAATGGGAGATTGGGGAGGGAGGTTTGGAATGGGAGGTTGGGGAGGGAGGTTTGGAATGGGAGGTTTCGGAGGGAGGTTTGGAATTGGAGGTTTCGAAGGGAGGTTTGGGAGGTAGGTTTGGAATGGGAGATTGGGGAGGGAGGTTTGGAATGGGAGGTTGGGGAGGGAGGTTTGGAATGGGAGGTACGGGAGGGAGGTTTGGAATGGGAGGTTGGAGAGGGAGGTATCGGAGGGAGGTTTGGGAGGTAGGTTTGGAATGAGAGATTAGTGAGGGAGGTTTGGAATGGGAGGTTGGGGAGGGAGGTTTGGAATGAGAGGTTGGGGAGGGAGGGAAGGATTGGGAGGTTGGGGAGGGAGGGAAGGATTGGGAGGTGGGGGATGGGAGGTTTGGAATGGGAGGTTGGGGAGGTAGGTTTGGAATGAGAGGTTGGGGAGGTGGGTTTGGAATGGGAGGTACGGGAGGGAGGTTTGGAATGGGAGGTTGGGGAGGGAGGTTTGGAATGGGAGGTTGGGGAGGGAGGTTTGGAATGGGAGGTACGGGAGGGAGGTTTGGAATGAGAGGTTGGGGAGGGAGGTTTGGAATGGGAGATTGGGGAGGGAGGTTTGGAATGGGAGATTGGGGAGGGAGGTTTGGAATGAGAGGTTGGGGAGGGAGGTTTGGAATGGGAGATTGGGGAGGGAGGTTTGGAATGGGAGATTGGGGAGGGAGGTTTGGAATGAGAGGTTGGGGAGGGAGGTTTGGAATGAGAGGTTGGGGAGGGAGGTTTGGAATGGGAGATTGGGGAGGGAGGTTTGGAATGAGAGGTTGGGGAGGGAGGTTTGGAATGGGAGATTGGGGAGGGAGGTTTGGAATGGGAGATTGGGGAGGGAGGTTTGGAATGAGAGGTTGGGGAGGGAGGTTTGGAATGAGAGGTTGGGGAGGGAGGTTTGGAATGGGAGGTTGGGGAGGGAGGTTTGGAATGAGAGGTTGGGGAGGGAGGTTTGGAATGGGAGGTTTGGAATGGGAGATTAGTGAGGGAGGTTTGGAATGGGAGGTTGGGGAGGGAAGGAAGGATTGGGAGGTTTGGGAGGTAGGTTTGGAATGGGAGATTAGTGAGGGAGGTTTGGAATGGGAGGTTGGGGAGGGAGGGAAGGATTGGGAGGTTGGGGAGGGAGGGAAGGATTGGGAGGTGGGGGATGGGAGGTTTGGAATGGGAGGTTCGAGAGGGAGGTTTGGAATGGAAGATTGGGGAGGGAGGTTTGGAATGGGAGGTTGCGGAGGGAGATTTGGAATGGGAGGTTGGGGAGGGAGGGGTGGGGGTGGGGGATGGGAGGTTTGGAATGGGGAGGTTGGGGAGGGAGGTTTGGAATGGGAGATTGGGGAGGGAGGTTTGGAATGAGAGGTTGGGGAGGGAGGTTTGGAATGAGAGGTTGGGGAGGGAGGTTTGGAATGGGAGATTGGGGAGGGAGGTTTGGAATGAGAGGTTGGGGAGGGAGGTTTGGAATGGGAGATTGGGGAGGGAGGTTTGGAATGAGAGGTTGGGGAGGGAGGTTTGGAATGGGAGATTGGGGAGGGAGGTTTGGAATGAGAGGTTGGGGAGGGAGGTTTGGAATGGGAGATTGGGGAGGGAGGTTTGGAATGGGAGGTTGGGGAGGGAGGTTTGGAATGGGAGGTTGGGGAGGGAGGTTTGGAATGAGAGGTTGGGGAGGGAGGTTTGGAATGGGAGGTTCAGGAGGGAGGTTTGGAATGGGAGGTTGGGGAGGGAGATTTGGAATGGGAGGTTGGGGAGGGAGGTTTGGAATGGGAGGTTGGGGAGGGAGATTTGGAATGGGAGGTTGTGGAGGGAGATTTGGAATGGGAGGTTGGGGAGGGAGGGAAGGATTGGGAGGTGGGGGAGGGAGGGAAGGATTGGGAGGTGGGGGAGGGAGGGAAGGATTGGGAGGTGGGGGAGGGAGGGAAGGATTGGGAGGTGGGGGAGGGAGGTTTGGAATGGGAGATTGGGGATGGCAGGTTTGGAATGGGAGGTTCAGGAGGGAGGTTTGGAATGGGAGGTTGGGGAGGGAGGTTTGGGAGGTAGGTTTGGAATGGGAGATTAGTGAGGGAGGTTTGGAATGGGAGGTTGGGGAGGGAAGGGATTGGGAGGTTGGGGAGGGAAGGAAGGATTGGGAGGTTGGGGAGGGAGGTTTGGAATGGGAGGTTGGGGAGGGAGGGAAGGATTGGGAGGTTGGGGAGGGAGGGAAGGATTGGGAGGTGGGGGATGGGAGGTTTGGAATGGGAGGTTCGAGAGGGAGGTTTGGAATGGAAGATTGGGGAGGGAGGTTTGGAATGGGAGGTTGCGGAGGGAGATTTGGAATGGGAGGTTGGGGAGGGAGGGAAGTATTGGGAGGTTGGGGAGGGAGGGGAGGTGGGGGATGGGAGGTTTGGAATGGGGAGGTTCGGGAAGGAGGTTTGGAATGGGAGGTTGGGGAGGGAGGTTTGGAATGAGAGGCTGGGGAGGGAGGTTTGGAATGAGAGGTTGGGGAGGGAGGTTTGGAATGGGAGATTGGGGAGGGAGGTTTGGAATGGGAGATTGGGGAGGGAGGTTTGGAATGGGAGGTTGGGGAGGGAGGTTTGGAATGGGAGGTTGGGGAGGGAGGTTTGGGAGGTAGTTTTGGAATGGGAGATTAGTGAGGGAGGTTTGGAATGGGAGGTTGGGGAGGGAAGGAAGGATTGGGAGGTTGGGGAGGGAGGTTTGGAATGGGAGATTGGGGAGGGAGGTTTGGAATGGGAGGTTGGGGAGGGAGGTTTGGAATGGGAGGTTTCGGAGGGAGGTTTGGAATTGGAGGTTTCGAAGGGAGGTTTGGGAGGTAGGTTTGGAATGGGAGATTGGGGAGGGAGGTTTGGAATGGGAGGTTGGGGAGGGAGGTTTGGAATGGGAGGTACGGGAGGGAGGTTTGGAATGGGAGGTTGGAGAGGGAGGTATCGGAGGGAGGTTTGGGAGGTAGGTTTGGAATGAGAGATTAGTGAGGGAGGTTTGGAATGGGAGGTTGGGGAGGGAGGTTTGGAATGAGAGGTTGGGGAGGGAGGGAAGGATTGGGAGGTTGGGGAGGGAGGGAAGGATTGGGAGGTGGGGGATGGGAGGTTTGGAATGGGAGGTTGGGGAGGTAGGTTTGGAATGAGAGGTTGGGGAGGTGGGTTTGGAATGGGAGGTACGGGAGGGAGGTTTGGAATGGGAGGTTGGGGAGGGAGGTTTGGAATGGGAGGTTGGGGAGGGAGGTTTGGAATGGGAGGTACGGGAGGGAGGTTTGGAATGAGAGGTTGGGGAGGGAGGTTTGGAATGGGAGATTGGGGAGGGAGGTTTGGAATGGGAGATTGGGGAGGGAGGTTTGGAATGAGAGGTTGGGGAGGGAGGTTTGGAATGAGAGGTTGGGGAGGGAGGTTTGGAATGGGAGATTGGGGAGGGAGGTTTGGAATGGGAGATTGGGGAGGGAGGTTTGGAATGAGAGGTTGGGGAGGGAGGTTTGGAATGAGAGGTTGGGGAGGGAGGTTTGGAATGGGAGATTGGGGAGGGAGGTTTGGAATGAGAGGTTGGGGAGGGAGGTTTGGAATGGGAGATTGGGGAGGGAGGTTTGGAATGGGAGATTGGGGAGGGAGGTTTGGAATGAGAGGTTGGGGAGGGAGGTTTGGAATGGGAGGTTGGGGAGGGAGGTTTGGAATGAGAGGTTGGGGAGGGAGGTTTGGAATGGGAGGTTTGGAATGGGAGATTAGTGAGGGAGGTTTGGAATGGGAGGTTGGGGAGGGAAGGAAGGATTGGGAGGTTTGGGAGGTAGGTTTGGAATGGGAGATTAGTGAGGGAGGTTTGGAATGGGAGGTTGGGGAGGGAGGGAAGGATTGGGAGGTTGGGGAGGGAGGGAAGGATTGGGAGGTGGGGGATGGGAGGTTTGGAATGGGAGGTTCGAGAGGGAGGTTTGGAATGGAAGATTGGGGAGGGAGGTTTGGAATGGGAGGTTGCGGAGGGAGATTTGGAATGGGAGGTTGGGGAGGGAGGGGAGGTGGGGGATGGGAGGTTTGGAATGGGGAGGTTCGGGAGGGAGGTTTGGAATGGGAGGTTGGGGAGGGAGGGAAGGATTGGGAGGTGGGGGATGGCAGGTTTGGAATGGGAGGTTGGGGAGGGAGGATTGGAATGGGAGATTGGGGAGGGAGGTTTGGAATGAGAGGTTGGGGAGGGAGGTTTGGAATGAGAGGTTGGGGAGGGAGGTTTGGAATGAGAGGTTGGGGAGGGAGGTTTGGAATGGGAGGTTGGGGAGGGAGGTTTGGAATGGGAGATTGGGGAGGGAGGTTTGGAATGGGAGATTGGGGAGGGAGGTTTGGAATGAGAGGTTGGGGAGGGAGGTTTGGAATGGGAGATTGGGGAGGGAGGTTTGGAATGGGAGATTGGGGAGGGAGGTTTGGAATGAGAGGTTGGGGAGGGAGGTTTGGAATGGGAGATTGGGGAGGGAGGTTTGGAATGGGAGGTTGGGGAGGGAGGTTTGGAATGGGAGATTAGTGAGGGAGGTTTGGAATGGGAGGTTGGGGAGGGAGGTTTGGGAGGTAGTTTTGGAATGGGAGATTAGTGAGGGAGGTTTGGAATGGGAGGTTGGGGAGGGAGGTTTGGAATGGGAGATTGGGGAGGGAGGTTTGGAATGGGAGGTTGGGGAGGGAGGTTTGGAATGGGAGATTGGGGAGGGAGGTTTGGAATGAGAGGTTGGGGAGGGAGGTTTGGAATGGGAGATTGGGGAGGGAGGTTTGGAATGGGAGATTGGGGAGGGAGGTTTGGAATGGGAGATTGGGGAGGGAGGTTTGGAATGAGAGGTTGGGGAGGGAGGTTTGGAATGGGAGATTGGGGAGGGAGGTTTGGAATGGGAGATTGGGGAGGGAGGTTTGGAATGAGAGGTTGGGGAGGGAGGTTTGGAATGGGAGATTGGGGAGGGAGGTTTGGAATGAGAGGTTGGGGAGGGAGGTTTGGAATGGGAGATTGGGGAGGGAGGTTTGGAATGAGAGGTTGGGGAGGGAGGTTTGGAATGGGAGATTGGGGAGGGAGGTTTGGAATGAGAGGTTGGGGAGGGAGGTTTGGAATGGGAGATTGGGGAGGGAGGTTTGGAATGGGAGGTTGGGGAGGGAGGTTTGGAATGGGAGGTTGGGGAGGGAGGTTTGGAATGAGAGGTTGGGGAGGGAGGTTTGGAATGGGAGGTTCAGGAGGGAGGTTTGGAATGGGAGGTTGGGGAGGGAGATTTGGAATGGGAGGTTGGGGAGGGAGGTTTGGAATGGGAGGTTGGGGAGGGAGATTTGGAATGGGAGGTTGTGGAGGGAGATTTGGAATGGGAGGTTGGGGAGGGAGGGAAGGATTGGGAGGTGGGGGAGGGAGGGAAGGATTGGGAGGTGGGGGAGGGAGGGAAGGATTGGGAGGTGGGGGAGGGAGGGAAGGATTGGGAGGTGGGGGAGGGAGGTTTGGAATGGGAGATTGGGGATGGCAGGTTTGGAATGGGAGGTTCAGGAGGGAGGTTTGGAATGGGAGGTTGGGGAGGGAGGTTTGGGAGGTAGGTTTGGAATGGGAGATTAGTGAGGGAGGTTTGGAATGGGAGGTTGGGGAGGGAAGGGATTGGGAGGTTGGGGAGGGAAGGAAGGATTGGGAGGTTGGGGAGGGAGGTTTGGAATGGGAGGTTGGGGAGGGAGGGAAGGATTGGGAGGTTGGGGGAGGGAGGGAAGGATTGGGAGGTGGGGGATGGGAGGTTTGGAATGGGAGGTTCGAGAGGGAGGTTTGGAATGGAAGATTGGGGAGGGAGGTTTGGAATGGGAGGTTGCGGAGGGAGATTTGGAATGGGAGGTTGGGGAGGGAGGGAAGTATTGGGAGGTTGGGGAGGGAGGGGAGGTGGGGGATGGGAGGTTTGGAATGGGGAGGTTCGGGAAGGAGGTTTGGAATGGGAGGTTGGGGAGGGAGGTTTGGAATGAGAGGCTGGGGAGGGAGGTTTGGAATGAGAGGTTGGGGAGGGAGGTTTGGAATGGGAGATTGGGGAGGGAGGTTTGGAATGGGAGATTGGGGAGGGAGGTTTGGAATGGGAGGTTGGGGAGGGAGGTTTGGAATGGGAGGTTGGGGAGGGAGGTTTGGGAGGTAGTTTTGGAATGGGAGATTAGTGAGGGAGGTTTGGAATGGGAGGTTGGGGAGGGAAGGAAGGATTGGGAGGTTGGGGAGGGAGGTTTGGAATGGGAGATTGGGGAGGGAGGTTTGGAATGGGAGGTTGGGGAGGGAGGTTTGGAATGGGAGGTTTCGGAGGGAGGTTTGGAATTGGAGGTTTCGAAGGGAGGTTTGGGAGGTAGGTTTGGAATGGGAGATTGGGGAGGGAGGTTTGGAATGGGAGGTTGGGGAGGGAGGTTTGGAATGGGAGGTACGGGAGGGAGGTTTGGAATGGGAGGTTGGAGAGGGAGGTATCGGAGGGAGGTTTGGGAGGTAGGTTTGGAATGAGAGATTAGTGAGGGAGGTTTGGAATGGGAGGTTGGGGAGGGAGGTTTGGAATGAGAGGTTGGGGAGGGAGGGAAGGATTGGGAGGTTGGGGAGGGAGGGAAGGATTGGGAGGTGGGGGATGGGAGGTTTGGAATGGGAGGTTGGGGAGGTAGGTTTGGAATGAGAGGTTGGGGAGGTGGGTTTGGAATGGGAGGTACGGGAGGGAGGTTTGGAATGGGAGGTTGGGGAGGGAGGTTTGGAATGGGAGGTTGGGGAGGGAGGTTTGGAATGGGAGGTACGGGAGGGAGGTTTGGAATGAGAGGTTGGGGAGGGAGGTTTGGAATGGGAGATTGGGGAGGGACGTTTGGAATGGGAGATTGGGGAGGGAGGTTTGGAATGAGAGGTTGGGGAGGGAGGTTTGGAATGGGAGATTGGGGAGGGAGGTTTGGAATGGGAGGTTGGGGAGGGAGGTTTGGAATGGGAGATTAGTGAGGGAGGTTTGGAATGGGAGGTTGGGGAGGGAGGTTTGGGAGGTAGTTTTGGAATGGGAGATTAGTGAGGGAGGTTTGGAATGGGAGGTTGGGGAGGGAGGTTTGGAATGGGAGATTGGGGAGGGAGGTTTGGAATGGGAGGTTGGGGAGGGAGGTTTGGAATGGGAGATTGGGGAGGGAGGTTTGGAATGAGAGGTTGGGGAGGGAGGTTTGGAATGGGAGATTGGGGAGGGAGGTTTGGAATGGGAGATTGGGGAGGGAGGTTTGGAATGAGAGGTTGGGGAGGGAGGTTTGGAATGAGAGGTTGGGGAGGGAGGTTTGGAATGGGAGATTGGGGAGGGAGGTTTGGAATGAGAGGTTGGGGAGGGAGGTTTGGAATGGGAGATTGGGGAGGGAGGTTTGGAATGGGAGATTGGGGAGGGAGGTTTGGAATGAGAGGTTGGGGAGGGAGGTTTGGAATGAGAGGTTGGGGAGGGAGGTTTGGAATGGGAGATTGGGGAGGGAGGTTTGGAATGAGAGGTTGGGGAGGGAGGTTTGGAATGGGAGATTGGGGAGGGAGGTTTGGAATGAGAGGTTGGGGAGGGAGGTTTGGAATGGGAGATTGGGGAGGGAGGTTTGGAATGAGAGGTTGGGGAGGGAGGTTTGGAATGGGAGATTGGGGAGGGAGGTTTGGAATGGGAGGTTGGGGAGGGAGGTTTGGAATGGGAGGTTGGGGAGGGAGGTTTGGAATGAGAGGTTGGGGAGGGAGGTTTGGAATGGGAGGTTCAGGAGGGAGGTTTGGAATGGGAGGTTGGGGAGGGAGATTTGGAATGGGAGGTTGGGGAGGGAGGTTTGGAATGGGAGGTTGGGGAGGGAGATTTGGAATGGGAGGTTGGGGAGGGAGATTTGGAATGGGAGGTTGGGGAGGGAGGGAAGGATTGGGAGGTGGGGGAGGGAGGGAAGGATTGGGAGGTGGGGGAGGGAGGGAAGGATTGGGAGGTGGGGGAGGGAGGTTTGGAATGGGAGATTGGGGATGGCAGGTTTGGAATGGGAGGTTCGGGAGGGAGGTTTGGAATGGGAGGTTGGGGAGGGAGGTTTGGGAGGTAGGTTTGGAATGGGAGATTAGTGAGGGAGGTTTGGAATGGGAGGTTGGGGAGGGAAGGGATTGGGAGGTTGGGGAGGGAAGGAAGGATTGGGAGGTTGGGGAGGGAGGTTTGGAATGGGAGGTTGGGGAGGGAGGGAAGGATTGGGAGGTTGGGGAGGGAGGGAAGGATTGGGAGGTGGGGGATGGGAGGTTTGGAATGGGAGGTTCGAGAGGGAGGTTTGGAATGGAAGATTGGGGAGGGAGGTTTGGAATGGGAGGTTGCGGAGGGAGATTTGGAATGGGAGGTTGGGGAGGGAGGGAAGTATTGGGAGGTTGGGGAGGGAGGGGAGGTGGGGGATGGGAGGTTTGGAATGGGGAGGTTCGGGAAGGAGGTTTGGAATGGGAGGTTGGGGAGGGAGGTTTGGAATGAGAGGCTGGGGAGGGAGGTTTGGAATGAGAGGTTGGGGAGGGAGGTTTGGAATGGGAGATTGGGGAGGGAGGTTTGGAATGGGAGATTGGGGAGGGAGGTTTGGAATGGGAGGTTGGGGAGGGAGGTTTGGAATGGGAGGTTGGGGAGGGAGGTTTGGGAGGTAGTTTTGGAATGGGAGATTAGTGAGGGAGGTTTGGAATGGGAGGTTGGGGAGGGAAGGAAGGATTGGGAGGTTGGGGAGGGAGGTTTGGAATGGGAGATTGGGGAGGGAGGTTTGGAATGGGAGGTTGGGGAGGGAGGTTTGGAATGGGAGGTTTCGGAGGGAGGTTTGGAATTGGAGGTTTCGAAGGGAGGTTTGGGAGGTAGGTTTGGAATGGGAGATTGGGGAGGGAGGTTTGGAATGGGAGGTTGGGGAGGGAGGTTTGGAATGGGAGGTACGGGAGGGAGGTTTGGAATGGGAGGTTGGAGAGGGAGGTATCGGAGGGAGGTTTGGGAGGTAGGTTTGGAATGAGAGATTAGTGAGGGAGGTTTGGAATGGGAGGTTGGGGAGGGAGGTTTGGAATGAGAGGTTGGGGAGGGAGGGAAGGATTGGGAGGTTGGGGAGGGAGGGAAGGATTGGGAGGTGGGGGATGGGAGGTTTGGAATGGGAGGTTGGGGAGGTAGGTTTGGAATGAGAGGTTGGGGAGGTGGGTTTGGAATGGGAGGTACGGGAGGGAGGTTTGGAATGGGAGGTTGGGGAGGGAGGTTTGGAATGGGAGGTTGGGGAGGGAGGTTTGGAATGGGAGGTACGGGAGGGAGGTTTGGAATGAGAAGTTGGGGAGGGAGGTTTGGAATGGGAGATTGGGGAGGGAGGTTTGGAATGAGAGGTTGGGGAGGGAGGTTTGGAATTGGAGGTTTCGGAGGGAGGTTTGGGAGGTAGGTTTGGAATGGGAGATTACTGAGGGAGGTTTGGAATGGGAGGTTGGGGAGGGAGGTTTGGAATGGGAGGTTGGGGAGGGAGGTTTAGAATGAGAGGTTGGGGAGGGAGGTTTGGAATGAGAGGTACGGGAGGGAGGTTTGGAATGAGAGGTACGGGAGGGAGGTTTGGAATGGGAGGTTGGGGAGGGAGGTTTGGAATGGGAGGTTGGGGAGGGAGGTTTGGAATGGGAGGTACGGGAGGGAGGTTTGGAATGAGAGGTTGGGGAGGGAGGTTTGGAATAGGAGGTTGGGGAGGGAGGTTTGGAATGGGGGATTGGGGAGGGAGGTTTGGAATGGGAGATTGGGGAGGGAGGTTTGGAATGAGAGGTTGGGGAGGGAGGCTTGGAATAGGAGTTTGGGGAGGGAGGTTTGGAATTGGAGGTTTTGGAAGGAGGTTTGGGAGGTAGGTTTGGAATGGGAGATTAGTGAGGGAGGTTTGGAATGGGAGGCTGGGGAGGGGAAGGAAGGATTGGGAGGTTGGGGAGGGTGTGTGCACACTCACGTGGTCTTGCTGCCCTGCTTGATGGCGCGGGTGACGAGGGAGCGCCGGCGTGCGGCGTTGTTCTCCACCTCACTGAGCTGCTGGGCGTGCTCCCTCCGCAGGGCGTCCATGTTCTTCACGTGCCGCCTCTGCATCTGCTGCAGCTCCTTCTGCTGTTTCTTCAGCAGCTTCACGTAGGCCTTGTGCGTTTTCAGCTGCTCCACTGGCATCACCGTTACCTCTGCAGCCGGCAGCGGCCCACCGGCACACAACACCATGAGTGGGGATGCGCAGAACCCCGCCCTCCCCGGCACGCGCTACTGAGTTCCCCCCCCCACTCATGGGTTAACCCCACCCAAACTATAATCTGCCCCTCAACCAACCCCCAACAACAAGCTACAGTCTGTGGAGCGGGTCATACCGACCCATATTCTACGAGAGGACCCAACAGCTAGGCCCAGTCCTCCTGTTGTCATGGTAACTGCCCAGGCCCGGCCTGCACTCACCTGATAAAATGCTGGGAATCGGATCTTCCTGCGCACGGCAGTTACCTGGGAAGGGAGGGGGGAAAAGGCAGGGACATTGAACATGGCCGTGGTTTAAACCTGGTGAGCCCGCGGGCCCTTTCTCTCAGAACCGACCAGCATTACACCGATCGCATTTTATCCCACATCAGATCCGACCCTCACCCAACTAACAGCGGCCAATTCACCAACCGAGCCCGCACCCCGCATGTCGTTTTGGGGGTGGTGGGAGAAAACCCACTCGGTCACGGGGCGAAAACCCAGCAAAGACACACGCAAGCCCGCTCTCCCCGCTGCCCACAGCCGCGCCAGGTACCTGGTTCTCCGCTCGGCTTGGTCTCGCCAATGGACGGAGTGAGGGAGCCCCTGCAGATCGGGGTGGCAATGCACACGTCCGGTTTGTTCTTCAGCTCCTCCGCGGGGTTGGGGGCTTCTGGACTGAGCGGCCGCAACGCCTGGGCACGAGCAGAGAGCGGACCGGGGAGGAAAGAGCGATTTATTAAGTCAGTGCGGGTTTATGGTCCATCTGCACAGGCAGAACGGAAAGCTTGCTTAAAAGATTAGCTTTGTCTGTCAAGTGTTTATCAGAAGACAAGACATGAGTAGAATTAGGCCATTCGGCCCATCGAGTCTGATCTGCCATTACATCATGGCTGATCTATTAACCCTCTCAACCCCATTCTCCTGCCTTCTGTAACTTTCGGCACCCTGACTTATCAAGAACCTATCAACCTCTGGTTTAGATATACCCACAGACTTGGCCTCCACAGCTGTCTGTGGCAATGAATTCCACAGATTCACCACCCTCCAGCTAAAGAAATTCCTCCACACCTCAAACATACAGTGAAATGTGACAGCCAACACTGTGATCAATTCTGATCCCCCCTTTCTAGGAAGGATGTGGAGGCTTTAGAGAGGGTGCAGAGGAGATTCACCAGGAGCTGCCTGGATTAGAGAGGGAGCAGAGGAGATTCACCAGGACGCTGCCTGGATTAGAGAGGGAGCAGAGGAGATTCACCAGGACGCTGCCTGGATTAGAGAGGGTGCAGAGGAGATTCACCAGGACGCTGCCTGGATTAGAGAGGGTGCAGAGGAGATTCACCAGGACGCTGCCTGGATTACAGAGGGTGCAGAGGAGATTCACCAGGAGCTGCCTGGATTAGAGAGGGTGCAGAGGAGATTCACCAGGATGCTGCCTGGATTAGAGAGGGTGCAGAGGAGATTCACCTGGAGCTGCCTGGATTAGAGAGGGTGCAGAGGAGATTCACCAGGACGCTGCCTGGATTACAGAGGGTGCAGAGGAGATTCACCAGGAGCTGCCTGGATTAGAGAGGGTGCAGAGGAGATTCACCAGGATGCTGCCTGGATTAGAGAGGGTGCAGAGGAGATTCACCTGGAGCTGCCTGGATTAGAGAGGGTGCAGAGGAGATTCACCAGGACGCTGCCTGGATTAGAGAGGGTGCAGAGGAGATTCACCAGGGCGCTGCCTGGTTTAGAGAGGGTGCAGAGGAGATTCACCAGGACGCTGCCTGGATTAGAGAGGGTGCAGAGGAGATTCACCAGGACGCTGCCTGGATTAGAGAGGGTGCAGAGGAGATTCACCAGGGCGCTGCCTGGATCAGAGAGGGCGCGGAGGAGATTCACCAGGGCGCTGCCTGGATCAGAGAGGGCGCGGAGGAGATTCACCAGGGCGCTGCCTGGACTAGAGAGGGCGCGGAGGAGATTCACCAGGACGCTGCCTGGATTAGAGAGGGCGCGGAGGAGATTCACCAGGACGCTGCCTGGATGAGAGAGGGGGCAGAGGAGATTCACCAGGACGCTGCCCGGATTAGAGAGGGTGCAGAGGGAGATTCACCAGGACGCTGCCCGGATTAGAGAGGGTGCAGAGGAGATTCACCAGGACGCTGCCGGGATTAGAGAGGGTGCAGAGGAGATTCACCAGGACGCTGTCCGGATGAGAGAGGGTGCAGAGGAGATTCACCAGGACGCTGTCCGGATTAGAGAGGGTGCAGAGGAGATTCACCAGGACGCTGCCTGGATGAGAGAGGGTGCAGAGGAGATTCACCTGGAGCTGCCGGGATTAGAGAGGGTGCAGAGGAGATTCACCAGGACGCTGCCTGGATTAGAGAGGGTGCAGAGGAGATTCACCAGGGCGCTGCCTGGTTTAGAGAGGGTGCAGAGGAGATTCACCAGGACGCTGCCTGGATTAGAGAGGGTGCAGAGGAGATTCACCAGGACGCTGCCTGGATCAGAGAGGGTGCAGAGGAGATTCACCAGGGCGCTGCCTGGATCAGAGAGGGCGCGGAGGAGATTCACCAGGGCGCTGCCTGGATCAGAGAGGGCGCGGAGGAGATTCACCAGGGCGCTGCCTGGACTAGAGAGGGCGCGGAGGAGATTCACCAGGACGCTGCCTGGATCAGAGAGGGCGCAGAGGAGATTCACCAGGACGCTGCCTGGATTAGAGAGGGTGCAGAGGAGATTCACCAGGACGCTGCCGGGATTAGAGAGGGTGCAGAGGAGATTCACCAGGACGCTGTCCGGATGAGAGAGGGTGCAGAGGAGATTCACCAGGACGCTGTCTGGATCAGAGAGGGTGCGGAGGAGATTCACCAGGGCGCTGCCTGGATCAGAGAGGGTGCGGAGGAGATTCACCAGGAGGCTGCCTGGATTAGAGAGGGTGCGGAGGAGATTCACCAGGGCGCTGCCTGGATTAGAGAGGGTGCGGAGGAGATTCACCAGGGCGCTGCCTGGATTAGAGAGGGTGCAGAGGAGATTCACCAGGGCGCTGCCTGGATTAGTGAGGGTGCAGAGGAGATTCACCAGGACGCTGCCTGGGTTAGAGAGGGTGCGGAGGAGATTCACCAGGACGCTGCCTGGATTAGAGAGGGTGCAGAGGAGATTCACCAGGACGCTGCCTGGATGAGAGAGGGGGCAGAGGAGATTCACCAGGACGCTGCCTGGATTAGAGAGGGTGCAGAGGGAGATTCACCAGGACGCTGCCTGGATTAGAGAGGGTGCAGAGGAGATTCACCTGGACGCTGCCGGGATTAGAGAGGGTGCAGAGGAGATTCACCAGGACGCTGTCCGGATGAGAGGGGGTGCAGAGGAGATTCACCAGGACGCTGTCCGGATTAGAGAGGGTGCAGAGGAGATTCACCAGAGCGCTGCCTGGATTAGAGAGGGTGCAGAGGAGATTCACCAGGGCGCTGCCTGGATTAGAGAGGGTGCAGAGGAGATTCACCAGGGCGCTGCCTGGATTAGTGAGGGTGCAGAGGAGATTCACCAGGACGCTGCCTGGGTCAGAGAGGGTGCGGAGGAGATTCACCAGGGCGCTGCCTGGATCAGAGAGGGTGCGGAGGAGATTCACCAGGATGCTGCCTGGATTAGAGAGGGTGCAGAGGAGATTCACCAGGACGCTGCCTGGATGAGAGAGGGGGCAGAGGAGATTCACCAGGACGCTGCCTGGATTAGAGAGGGTGCAGAGGGAGATTCACCAGGACGCTGCCGGGATTAGAGAGGGTGCAGAGGAGATTCACCAGGACGCTGCCGGGATTAGAGAGGGTGCAGAGGAGATTCACCAGGATGCTGCCTGGATTACAGAGGGTGCAGAGGAGATTCACCAGGATGCTGCCTGGATTAGAGAGGGTGCAGAGGAGATTCACCAGGACGCTGCCTGGATTAGAGAGGGTGCAGAGGAGATTCACCAGGACGCTGCCGGGATTAGAGAGGGTGCAGAGGAGATTCACCAGGACGCTGTCCGGATGAGAGAGGGTGCAGAGGAGATTCACCAGGACGCTGTCCGGATTAGAGAGGGTGCAGAGGAGATTCACCAGGACGCTGCCTGGATGAGAGAGGGTGCAGAGGAGATTCACCAGGACAAAGGAGTCCAAAGGGACACAGATCGAGTGGACAGCCAGAGACGGCCCTAGGGCAGAAAATGGCTAATACAGGATGGGGGGGGGGCATAACTTTAAAGCGACAGGAAAGTATAGGGGGATGTTGGAGGTGGGCGTGTGTGTGGGGCGCCCTGCTGGGGGTGGTAGGTAGAGGCATTTACGTTAGGGACAAGAAGGGCTAAATTCTGAAGGAAGGCAGTTTTTTAAAAAACTTCTTCGAGTAGAAGAAGGGCGAGACTGCGCAGGCGCGTGACGTAGACACAGCAGCAGGGAGGGTTTAAAAAGACCACCCTGTGCAGCGGGCAGCGGAGTGAGTGGAAGCAGAGTGTCGGGCTTTGGCAGTAACGGGAAGAGGCGAGAGCGAGGCACCGACTCTTTTACTCCCCTTGACGAATCGGCGCGGACGGACGGAGGAACTGCAGGGCTCACACAGCCAACGGTACGAGCGAATGGTTTAAAAAAGTTCCTGTGTTTGGAGACCTATTCTTCCTTGTTTCGTTCCTGTGGAATTAGGTAGCATGTCTGCAGGGTTAGTGCTTTGTTCAGGGTGTCAGATGTGGGAATCCTGGGAGACCTCCAGCCTCCGGGATGGTCACATCTGCGCCAGGCGCACCGAGATGCAGCTCCTCAGAGACCGTGTTAGGGATCTGTAGCTGCAGCTTGATGACCTACTGCTTATTAGAGAAAGTGAAGAGGTGATAGTCAGGAGCTACAGGGAGGCAGTCATCCCTAGGCTACAGGGGTCAGAAAACTGGGTGACTGTCAGGAGAGGGAAGGGAAATGCCCGGATAGTGGAGAGCACCCCTGTGGCTGCCCCCCGTCAGCAACAAGTTTATCGTTTTGGATGCTGTTGAGGGGGATGACCTGACACGGGACAGCCACGGTGACCGGGTCTCTGGCACTGAGCCTGGCGCTGTTGTGCAGGAGGGAAGGAGGGAGAAGAGGAATGCGGGAGTTATAGGGGATTCCATAGTCAGGGGAACAGACAGGAGATACTGTGAGCCTGGTAGAGATACCCACATGGTGTGCTGCCTCCCAGGTGCCAGGGTACGGGATGTCTCGGATCGGGTCCAGAATATTCTGAAGGTAGAGGGCGAGCAGCCAGCTGTCTTGGTACATGTTGGTAAGAATGACAGAGAGAGGAAAACGGAGGAGGTGCTGAAGAGAGATTTCCGGGAGTTAGGAATGAAGCTGAGAAGCAGGACATCCAGGGTAGTGATCTCAGGATTGCTACCTGTGCCACGTGCTAGCGAGGGCAAGAATAGAAGGATCAGGCTGATGAATGTGTGGCTGAGAGACTGGTGCAGGGGGCAGGGCTTCAGATTCTTGGATCATTGGGGTCTCTTCTGGGGGAAGTATTACCTGTTCAAAAAGGACAGGTTACACCTGAACCAATATCCTGGCAGGAAGGTTTAATAAAGCTGTTAGGGAGGTTTTAACTTAATTTGGCAGGGGAATGGGAACCGGAATGATAGAGCAGGTGGGAGGTATTCACCAGCAACGTCCGAGAGGGAATCGGGGGAGGACGAGATACGAGCAGAAAGTAAGCCTAGGGGGAGAGAGCAGACGGACAGGAAGAAATTCAACAGAATTCACAATCAACTACGGGTCCAGAAAGACAGCAGAGGGTGGGACGGAGGGAGGGAGGAGTCAGACTGGGCTGGAGGGGGTCTGAATGCCACTCACCTCATCGTCACCGGTCAGCGACACCAGCTGTTTGGACCGCTGTTCCATCAGGTTTACGTGTTTGATCGGATTATACAGAGCCTTGATATAATCTGTCGAATAGCCAGACAAATCCTTCTGTTTAAACCGAATCTCCCTCCACATCGTCCCATCACACACTCCCGGGGTCAGACACAGAGTGAATCTCCCTCCACACCGTCCCATCACACACTCCCGGGGTCAGACACAAAGTGAAGCTCCCTCCACACCGTCCCATCACACACTCCCGAGGTCAGACACATAGTGAAGCCCCCTCCACACCGTCCCATCACACACTCCCGGGGTCAGACACAGAGTGAATCTCCCTCCACACCGTCCCATCACACACTCCCGGGGTCAGACACAGAGTGAATCTCCCTCCATACCATCCCATCACACACTCCCGGGGTCAGACACAGAGTAAAGCTCCCTCCACATCGTCCCATCACACACTCCCGGGGTCAGACACAGAGTGAATCTCCCTCCACACCGTCCCCTCGCGCCCTCCCACCGAATCTCCCTCCGCACCGTCCCCTCGCGCCCTCCCACCGAATCTCCCTCCGCACTGTCCCATCACACACTCCCGGGGTCAGACACAGAGTGAAGCTCCCTCCTCACCGTCCCATCACACACTCCCGGGGTCAGACACAGAGTGAATCTCCCTCCACACCATCCCATCACACACTCCCGGGGTCAGACACAGAGTGAAGCTCCCTCTACACCCACCCAAAGCCCGCACCAAGTACACAGTTGTGAGTTTAGGGTAGGGAGCCCAGGGAAGCAGAGACCTGCGTGTGTGTCTGGGACGAAGTCCTTCACCTCCGTAAAAACAAAGAGCGCAGGCAGTGGGAGGGGCTGGTTCGCCTCGTTCCGCAGACAGATGTATCGGTAACCTGTGCAGTGGGGGTGTGAGGAGGGGTGAGGGGGAAGAGTGAGGAGGAGCGGGGAGAGAGTGGGGGAGGCGCAGGACAGGAGAGAAGTAAAGGGAAGGCAGATGGGTGAGGAGAGAGAATGAGAGAAACTCAATCACTCCCCACTCCAGCACCCCCCCCCGTCTCTGTAACCCCCCCTCCAGCGCCTACATGCCTCCCCGTCTCTGTGACCCCCCTCCAGCCCCTACACCCCTCCCCGTCTCTGTGACCCCGTCCGGCCCCTACACCCCTCCCCGTCTCTGTAACCCCTCTGGCCCCTGGCCCGTCTCTGTGACTCCCTCTGGCCCCTACACCCCTCCCCGTCTCTGTAACCCCTCTGGCCCCTGCACCCCTCCCCGTCTCAGTGACCCCCCCCCCTCTGGCCAGTACACCACTCCCCATCTCTGTGACCCCCCCCTCTGGCCCCTACACCCCTCCCCGTCTCTGTAACCCTCTCCGGCCCCTACACCCCTCCCCGTCTCTGTAACCCCCTCCGGCCCCTACACCCTTCCCCGTCTCTGTCACTCCCTCCGGCCCCTACACCCATCTGTGACCCCCCCCCCCCGGCCCCTTCACCCCTCCACATCTCTGTGACCCCCTCCGGCCTTTACACCCCGTCTCTGTGACCCCCTCCGGTCCCTACAACCCGTCTCTGTGACCCCATCCGGCCCCTACACCCCTCCCTGTCTCTGTAACCCCCTCCAGCCCCTACACCCCGTCTCTGTGACCCCCTCCGGCCCCTACAACCCGTCTCTGTGACCCCCTCCGGCCCCTACAACCCGCCTCTTTGACCCCCTCCGGCCCCTACACCCCTCCCTGTCTCTGTGACCACCTCCGGCCCCTACACCCCGTCTCTGTGACCCCCTCCGGCCCCTACACCCCGTCTCTGTGACCCCCTCCGGACCCTACACCCCGTCTCTGTGACCCCCTCCGGCCCCTACACCCCTCCCTGTCTCTGTGACCCCCTCCGGCCCCTACACCCCATCTCTGTGACCCCCTCCAGCCCCTACACCCCGTCTCTGTGACCCCCTCCGGCCCCTACACCCCGTCTCTTTGACCCCCTCCGGCCCCTACACCCCTCCCTGTCTCTGTGACCCCCCTCCGGCCCCTACACACGTCCCCGTCTCTGTACTCTGGCCCCCACTTCCCAAGAACAACCCACCTCCTGGAACTGTACAAATGTTCTCTGCAGACAGTCTGGTTGCTGCACCGTGGGTCGTCCCACGAGTTGTATCAGCAACCCCCACCCAAGTATCCTATCCCCCCCCCCCCCCAAAACCATCCCCACCCTCACCTACCGGGCCGGATCGCTGAGACTGGGAGGACTCGGTGGCCGATGAACTTGCTGCCTTCCTCGAAGACGGCCACTCGCAGCGAGGCGAGTGTTGGCAGTACGACCTGTGAGAGGAGAGGGTGAGAGCTTTGGCTCCCTCTGCCAGCATGGAGGGAGGGGCTCGGTCCGCCGGCGTGGAGGGAGGGGGGCTCGGTCCGCCGCCGTGGAGGGAGGGGCTCGGTCCGCCGCCGTGGAGGGAGGGGCTCGGTCCGCCGCCGTGGAGGGAGGGGCTCGGTCCGCCGCCGTGGAGGGAGGGGCTCGGTCCGCCGGCATGGAGGGAGGGGCTCGGTCCGCCGCCGTGGAGGGAGGGGCTCGGTCCGCCGCCGTGGAGGGAGGGGCTCGGTCCGCCGGCGTGGAGGGAGGGGCTCGGTCCGCCGGCGTGGAGGGAGGGGGGCTCGGTCCGCCGCCGTGGAGGGAGGGGCTCGGTCCGCCGCCGTGGAGTGAGGGGCTCGGTCCGCCGCCGTGGAGGGAGGGGCTCGGTCCGCCGCCGTGGGGGGGAGGGGCTCGGTCCGCCGCCGTGGGGGGGAGGGGCTCGGTCCGCCGCCGTGGGGGGAGGGGCTCGGTCCGCCGCCGTGGGGGGAGGGGCTCGGTCCGCCGCCGTGGGGGGAGGGGCTCGGTCCGCCGCCGTGTCGGGAGGGGCTCGGTCCGCCGGCGTGGAGGGAGGGGGGCTCGGTCCGCCGGCGTGGAGGGAGGGGCTCGGTCCGCCGCCGTGGAGGGAGGGGCTCGGACCTCCGCCGTGGGGGGAGGGGCTCGGTCCGCCGGCGTGTCGGGAGGGGCTCGGTCCGCCGGCGTGGAGGGAGGGGGGCTCGGTCCGCCGCCGTGGAGGGAGGGGCTCGGTCCGCCGCCGTGGGGGGAGGGGCTCGGTCCGCCGCCGTGGAGGGAGGGGCTCGGTCCGCCGCCGTGGGGGGAGGGGCTCGGTCCGCCGCCGTGGGGGGAGGGGCTCGGTCCGCCGCCGTGGGGGGAGGGGCTCGGTCCGCCGCCGTGGGGGGAGGGGCTCGGTCCGCCGCCGTGGGGGGAGGGGCTCGGTCCGCCGCCGTGGGGGGAGGGGCTCGGTCCGCCGCCGTGGGGGGAGGGGCTCGGTCCGCCGCCGTGGAGGGAGGGGCTCGGACCTCCGCCGTGGAGGGAGGGGCTCGGTCCGCCGCCGTGGGGGGAGGGGCTCGGTCCGCCGCCGTGGGGGGAGGGGCTCGGTCCGCCGCCGTGGGGGGAGGGGCTCGGTCCGCCGCCGTGGAGGGAGGGGCTCGGTCCGCCGCCGTGGAGGGAGGGGCTCGGTCCGCCGCCGTGGAGGGAGGGGCTCTGTCCGCCGGCGTGTCGGGAGGGGCTCGGTCCATCACCTATTCCTCGCTCCCTCCCCCCGCGGTGATGGAGGGGATGGCGAGAGGGTTGTAGGGTGAGGAAATAAGAGAAAGGGGGGACGAGGGGAGTAGGGAAATGGAGGATGAAGGGAGGAGAGAGGGGGTGGAGGGTGAGGGGGAGGGTGGAGAGGTGGAGGTGGGGAGAGGGGAGAGATGGCGGAGAGGGGGAGAAGGGAGGAGAGTGTGGAGGGGGAGAAGGGAGGAGAGTGTGGAGGGGGATGGGGAGAGAGTGGGAGAAGGGGTGAGTGAGGGCAGGAGAAGGGGGGCTAGAGAGAGGGAATGCAATTAGAGGGGGGAGAGAGTATGAAAATACAGAGGGTGGGAGACAAGAGTTGTGCCAAAACATGAAGGGGAGGGGAAGATCTCTGCACATTGCGCACCCATCTCTCTCAACCCCACCACCCTGCACTGCCCCATTGCCCCGCGCCGAGGGTCCGGGGGGGGGGGGGGGGGGGAGACTACCTTGCGGAAGACGAAGTGCTCCTCCTCCCAGACGGTGTTGAGCGAGCTGGTGACGATCTTGGTGCGGAACTTGCGCTTGGTGTCGATGGGCAGCCCGAACATGTCGACCTCCACGTACACCCCCACCTTCTTGTCCGACAGGAACTGGCCAGAGATGATCTGGGGAAGGGAGGGGAGTCAGTGCAGGAGGGGGGGGGGGGCGGGGAAACAGCTCGACGAGGAGCTGTCGCTGTCCGGCCAACAGCTCCTCGTACCGATCTGCATCCAGCATCGAAGACCCCCATCACCCAGGCCCATCGGGCAGGAGGTACAGGAGCCTCGGGTCTCACACCAGGGACAGTTATTACCCCTCAACCAGCAGGCTCCTAAACCGGCCTGGAAAACCTCACTCACCCCAACGCTGAACTCAGCCCGTCGGGCAGCATCCATGGAGGGGAATTAACAATCGACATTTCAGGTCGAAACCCTTCGCCAGAACCGAAGGGTCCTGAAGAAGCATCTCGGATCAAAACATCAATCGTGTACAAGCCTCAGTATTACTTTTAATTTATAGTTTGTTTACCTTTGCTGTTAGTCTTTATTTACATATCTTTTTATAAAATCTGTTGTATTTCTTGATTCCTCAACACCAGGGCTGTGTCCTAAACCCCCTCCTTTACCCTCTGTACACCCACTACTGTGTCGCCACCCACAGCTCCGGTCTGTTAATTAAATTTGCTGATGATACTACACTGATTGGCCTAGTCTCAATAGTAACGAGGCAGCCTGCAGTGAGGAAGAAGCCATCGCCCTGACACAGTGGTGTCAAGAGAACAACCTCTCCCTCAATGTCGCAGAAACAAAGGAGCTGGTTCTGGGTTACAGGAGGACTGGAGACAGGCTCACCCCTACTGACATCAATGGATCTGGGGCTGAGAGGGTGAACAGCTTTGAGTTCCTCAGCATCCACATCACCGAGGACCTCACGTGGTCTGTACACACCAGCTATGTGGTGGAAAAGACACAACAGCGCCTCTTTCACCTCCGACGGTTGAGGAAGTTTGGTATGGGCCCCCAACTCCTAAGAACTATCTACAGGGGCACGATTGAGAGCATCCTGACTGGCTGCATCACCGCCCGGTACGGGAACCGTACCTCCCTCGATCGCAGGGCTCTGCAGAGAGTGGTGCGGACATGAACTTCCCACCATTCAGGACATTTACAGAAACGGGGGTGTAAAGAGGGCCCGAAGGATCGTTGGGGACCCGAGTCACCCCGAAACCAATTCAATTCAATTTTCCTATAAATGCCTGCAGGAAAACGAATCTCAGGGCAGTATACGGTGGTACTTTGATAATAAATTTACTGTGCACTTTGAACAAACACCAGGTCACACTGCCACAGACCTCTCTTCCGCGACAGAAAACTCAGGAGTGGCGGACCTTCCCCTACTTGCACCCACCGCTTTGCAGAGCCTTTCCAATGCCTAGAAATTTGGTTCATGTCTGGAGGCAGACGCAGGGACGGCCAAAAGGTTCACCGTTGTCACGTGTATCGAGATACAGATCAGATCGTTACACAGAGCACTGAGGTAGAACAATAACAGAACGCAAAATGAAGTGTCACAGCTGCAGAGAAAGTGCAAGCTCTAGGAAGTTCAAAGATAAGAACTTTAATCACTAAGGCAAAGAAAAGTCCTCAGACCTAATGGACAAGTCAGCATTACTGCATTACACACAAAATGCTGGAGGAACACAGCAGGTCAGGCAGCATCTATAGGGAGAAGTGCTGTCGACGTTTCCGGCTGAGACCCTTCGTCAGGACTAACTGAAAGAAGAGATAGTAAGAGATTTGAAAGTAGGAGGGGGAGGAGGAGATCTGAAAGGAGAAGACCGGAGGGGGAGGGGTGAAGCTAAGAGCTGGAAAGGTGATTGGCAAAAGGGATACAGAGCTGGAGAAGGGAAAGGATCAGGGACGGGAGGCCTCGGGGGAAAGAAAAAGAGGATGTTCTCCATCCCCCTCTGGTGCTCCCCTCCCCCTTTCTTTCCCCCTCGGCCTCCCGTCCATGATCCTTTCCCTTCTCCAGCTCTGTATCCCTTTTGCCAATCACCTTTCTGGCTCTCAGCTTCACCCCACCCCCTCCGGTCTTCTCCTATCATTTTGCATTTTCCTCTCTCCCCTCCTACTTTCAAATCTCTTACTATCTCTTCTTTCAGTTAGTCCTGACGAAGGGTTTCGGCCGGAAATGTCGACAGCGCTTCTCCCTATAGATGCTGCCTGGCCTGCTGTGTTCCACCGGCACTTTGTGTGTGTTGCTTGAATGTCCAGCATCTGCAGATTTCCTCATTGTTGCATTAAACAGTTTACCATTTAATTACCTGCTTGTATTTTTTAATAAACATTTTTATACATGTAACTGTTTAATATGTTTCCTAGTGGTCACAGTGTGTATATGCAGTTGTTCAGTGTGCCCCCTAGTGGTCACATTGTGTAATGCAGCTGTCAGTTTCACCCTAGTAGTTAAGTTTGTTTGACTCCAGAAAGCCCCGGAAACTATTATTTGAATAGGGGCTTTCTGACTGACTTTTTATCTGCAAATGTGAACGGAAAGTTTCTTATCTATGGATATAGAAAGCTGGTCACACAGCAGCGCCATCTTTCCTTTATGCTCCCTTTTCCCGTCCAATTTTCAACCTTCCCCTCATTCTATTAACGATTCGCCAAATGGCCCTGAGGCAATTTCCCGACTTCTGAAAGAAACTCGGATCAGAATGGACTCGACGGGCCGAAGGGCCTCGAGTTGGCATCCCCACCCCATGATGCTGAGAATCTGCACTCCCCCTACCGCAGGGCCGAGGATCTGAAAACCCCCTCCAGGGGCCCAAGGCTGAAGTGACCGGGGTGGGGGGGGGAACATTGGGGAGGAGGGCTGAGGGAGGAACATTCAGCTTTACCTTGATGGAGACGGTGTTGGCCACGATCCCGTCCACAATGTTCTCGGTGAAGGGGTCAAAGTGCTTGTCCATCCTCCGCATGAACTCCGGCTTGAGGATGTACCCGCTCCCCCCGTTGTACTCGAAAATCCCCATGTTCAGCTGCATCGGCAGGTCTGGCGGGAGCAAACCGGAGCATCAGCGAGGGGCGAGGGAGAACGAGGAGGCGGGGAGGGGAGAAGGGGGTGGGCGCGAGGGGTGTTGAATGGAGAATGAGGGGGTGTGAGGGAGGATGAGGATAGGAGGGAAAGTGAGGGGGAGGGGAGTGAGGGGGAGAGAGAATGAGGGGGAGAGAGAATGAGGGAGGAAGGGGAGTGAGGGGGAAGGTAGCCAATGGAGAATCCAAGGGAAATGAGAGGAGGAGGAGGGGGGATCGGAGAAGGGAGGGAGAAGAGAAGGGACGAGGGAGAGGGATGGTGGTGGGGTGCAGGGAGGGTGAGGAAGGGCAGTGAAGGGGAAGGGAGGTATGAGAGTGGGTGAAGAAAGCCGAAGGTGAAGAGGATAGAGAGCATGGGCTTGAGAGGAGGGAGAGGGGAAAAGCGAGGGGCGAGGGAATGAGAATGGAGGGGTGGGGCACTCACCGAGGGTCTGGAAGTTGAGGGCCACCATCTGGCAGCCGGTACTCCAGAAGACCTGGGGCATGTAGTTGGACGAGTCGACGCGGGTGCCCTTGGGGTAGATACGGCTCAGCTGTTTCTTGTTGTATCTGAAATGGTGGGGGGGGGGGACGTCGTCAAGGAGAAACCGCCAGTCAGGCTGCCTCTCGCCACGAACCTTCGACCTCCGCCAAGGACTCCCAATTCCCCTCTGACTCCCCCCACCTCGCACTCGGCTACCAGACCTGCTCCCTGGATGGCTCACCCCCTCGACTCTGGATTACTTCAGGTTACGGGGAGAATGGGGTTCAGAGGAACCACGATCAAATGGCGGAGCGGTCTGTACGGGCCGAACTTCCTTATGGTCTTACCTCTATCGTTCTACCTCTGTAACCGTAGCACTGCCTCGCTTTCCCTCGCGCCACCTGGACATGCTGCCTTTTAATCGCCGGCGAGAAGGAGCGGCCTATCAGTGCGAGGCTCACCGTGGCAGGCAGGTAGGCCTCTCTCTCTTGAGGAAAGTCAGTGACGGTATCGTGGTTCTGCGTTTACAGACTGTGGAGTTTGTCAGACTTATGGATTTATATTTTTTTTAAATCACCTCCTCCCCCTCAGTTCTGTTGTCCGAGGGGAAGGGTGTTTGGTGGGGGGTGACGTTCTGTTCGTTTTTTTTGTGCAGGGGAGGGGTTGTTTCTCGGGGGTCGACATTCCTGTTCCGTTTTGTGCGGGGGGGGGGAGGAGGAGGTGGTTTTGGGGGTTTTTGCCGTTGTTTTTGTAATGGGGGAAGAGTGTTGAAGTCTCTTCTTTCTTTGTTTCGTGGCTGTCGGGAGAAGACAAGTCTTCTTCTCCTTCAAAATAAACAAACCTTTAAATCTACTGATAATCTGAAGGGAGGCCGTGCAAAAAATCTTTTTTTCAATGTACCTCAGCACATCTGACAATAAATAAATTTTCAGGCCCTGTCCTCCGTGCAGGCCTTGTGCCCAAGTCCCTCTTCCTTCCTAACCAACAACAGCAGGCCTCAGCCCCAAGATAGATCCGGTTCCCTGAGGCCTGACCACACCCAGCTGGGCCTAAACCCAAGCCAGGTCTTCAAACGCCAGGCCCCGCTCATCCTGTCAGAGAAGGATACTCCACAAACTCCACCGGCGATTTGGTGAGCTGCTCCAATCCTTTCGTCTCCACCATCGACGACATCTCATAGTATTTGTCCCTCTCTGCGGGGGAAAAGTGGTCATAATGAGGCCTACAGGAACAGGCGGTCTCACCTGGTCTAATTTGCTGGAAAGACTCAGCAGGTCGGACAGTGCCCAAGGACAGAGAAGCAGTGTTAACACTTCTGGCCAAAGACCTTTGGATGGAGGTGGGGGAGCGAGAGAGAGATGGTATCGAGGGTTGCCCCCGGAAACGCGCAAACTTACTGCTGGCCACTTCGAAGGACTTGAACTTCACCGGCTCCACGTAATTGACCAGGGTCGACATCTCCTCCGTGGCATTGACCTCGCTTCCCGCCGTGCCCTGCAGGTCAGGGGGAGGTTGGGGAGGGGTTAGAGGGCACGGGGGAGGTATTAGTCCCATGTCAACGGGTCTGCCCCTCGCCAGAGAATTGAAGAGAGGACGAGGCCCCTTGGCAAAACCCACTGCATTCCCCTTTCCACCCCTCCAGCAGGAAGCCCATTCCCTCTCGGAAACAGTCCCAACTGTCCCAATCCAACAGGGGGACTCCTCCAATCCCGCTCCCCCCCAATAGGAAGACGGCTCCTCTCCTCTGCTGGGCACTGCCTGTCTCCGTCCCCACCGTTATCCAAAAGACAAGGAGAATCTCCATTTCCCCTGTGAGGAAGAGAGCCACCCCCTCCCCACCCCGTTAATCGTCCTCGGTCGGCCACACCCGAGACCCACCTCATCCGTCGAACTGGACTGTTTCTTTAAATCCTGCTCCTCCTCCTCGTCAAAGTCGCTCTCCGCTTCCCGATCTGGCAATGGTGGGTGGGGGTGGGGGTGGGGGGGGCAAACACCGGTTAGACCAGGTGGGGCTGGGAGCCCCCATACCCTTCGACCCGCCCAGAGACCGCTCCCTCTCCCGTCACCACCTCCACCCACCCCTCTCCCTCACCCTCCCTCGACTGCTCCTACAATCTCTGCTCTCTGCGGTCTCTCCCAAAACCTACCTTCACAGGAGGAGATCGTGCAGAAATATAACCCCTTCCCCCCCCCCCCGAATTTTATCCATTCTTACAGCAAAGCCAGGATTTATTGCCATCAAACAGAAAAGGAGCAAAATTAGGCCATTCGGCCCATCAAGTCTACTCCACCATTCCATCACGGCTGATTTATTAACCCTCTCAACACCCTTCTCCTATTTTCTCACCTAACCTTTGACGCCCCTGACTAATCAAGAACGCAGCCATATATGACTTGGCCTTCTTATTTGTCTGTGGCTATGACTTCCACAAATCCACCACTTCTGGTTAAAGAAATTCCTCCTCATCTCCGTTCTAAAGGGATCTCCTACTATTGTGAGGCTGTGCCCTCTGGTCCTGGACTCCCCCACTATAGGAAACATCCTCTCCACATCCACTCTATCTGTGTCCTCTGGTCCTAGACTCCCCCACTATAGGAAATATCCTCTCCACATCCACTCTATCTGTGTCCTCTGGTCCTAGACTCCCCCACTATAGGGAACATCCTCTCCACATCCACTCTATCTGTGACCTCTGGTCCTAGACTCCTCCACTATAGGAAACACACTCTCCACATCCACTCTATCTGTGCCCTCTGGTCCTAGACTCCCCCACTATAGGAAACATCCTCTCCACATCCACACTATCTGTGTCCTCTGGTCCTAGACTCCCCCACCACAGGAAACATCCTCTCCACGTCCACTCTATCTGTGTCCTCTGGTCCTAGACTCCCCCACCACAGGAAACATCCTCTCCACATCCACTCTATCTGTGTCCTCTGGTCCTAGACTCCCCCACCACAGGAAACATCCTCTCCACATCCACTCTATCTGTGTCCTCTGGTCCTAGACTCCCCCACCACAGGAAACATCCTCTCCACATCCACTCTATCTGTGTCCTCTGGTCCTAGACTCCCCCACCACAGGAAACATCCTCTCCACATCCACTCTATCTGTGTCCTCTGGTCCTAGACTCCCCCACTATAGGAAACACACTCTCCACATCCACTCTATCTGCGTCCCCTGGTCCTAGACTCCCCCACTATAAGGAAACATCCTCTCCACATCCACTCTGTCTGTGCCCTCTGGTCCTAGACTCCCCCACTATAGGAAACACACTCTCCACATCCACTCTATCTGCGTCCCCTGGTCCTAGACTCCCCCACTATAGGAAACATCCTCTCTACATCCACACTATCTGTGTCCTCTGGTCCTAGACTCCCCCACCACAGGAAACATCCTCTCCACGTCCACTCTATCTGTGTCCTCTGGTCCTAGACTCCCCCACCACAGGAAACATCCTCTCCACATCCACTCTATCTGTGTCCTCTGGTCCTAGACTCCCCCACCACAGGAAACATCCTCTCCACATCCACTCTATCTGTGTCCTCTGGTCCTAGACTCCCCCACCACAGGAAACATCCTCTCCACATCCACTCTATCTGTGTCCTCTGGTCCTAGACTCCCCCACCACAGGAAACATCCTCTCCACATCCACTCTATCTGTGTCCTCTGGTCCTAGACTCCCCCACTATAGGAAACATCCTCTCCACATCCACTCTATCTGTGTCCTCTGGTCCTAGGCTCCCCCACTATAAGGAAACATCCTCTCCACATCCACTCTATCTGTGTCCTCTGGTCCTAGGCTCCCCCACTATAGGAAACATCCTCTCCACATCCACTCTATCTGTGTCCTCTGGTCCTAGGCTCCCCCACTATAGGAAACATCCTCTCCACATCCACTCTATCTGTGTCCTCTGGTCCTAGGCTCCCCCACTATAGGAAACATCCTCTCCACATCCACTCTATCTGTGTCCTCTGGTCCTAGGCTCCCCCACTATAAGGAAACATCCTCTCCACATCCACTATCTGGGCCTTTGATAGATCATTTTTCTAACCCCCAGCAAGGACAGACCCTGAACCATCACATGCTCCTCAGATATGCAAGCTTTAATTCACGGAACCATTCTCCTCTGGGCCCCCTCCTCCAAAGGCAGTACGTCCTTCCTCAGGAGCCTAACTCCACTCCCAAAACTCTAAAAGAGGCCTGACTGTATCGAGACAGTGGCAAGTGCAGGCGGGGTGCACGGGAGGAGCGGCTGGAATCTGCGGGGCTCTTCCCTTCCCGCGGTGCATCTGCACGGAATTGGGAAGGGTCTGCGGGGACCACCTTTATCCTCCTGAGGAGGCTGGGCGACCCTCCCTGACCGAGACGTCAACATGGTCGGACCTGAACAGACTACCGTAGATATTCAAACCCATCCCCCCCATCCCCACAATTTTAACCGTAGCCTAATCAGGGGACAGTTTACAACGACCCAAAGGCTCATGGGAGGGAATGAACAAACTTGCTTGCAGAGGGCGCTGGAATTGAACTCTGAACTCCGACACCCCCACCCCCTGAGTGTGATAGGGTCGCACTTGACCGCTAAGCTACCATGGTTCCTGTGGTCAAGCCAGCTCCCCCTCCCACTGCCCCAGGGTCACCTCACCGCAGAAAAGGGCCGGCTCCCAGGTTTCCCAAACGTATACCCCCTCCCCCCCCCCCCCCGATCCGCAGCACCTTTCCCAGAGCCAGCCTCACTCACCAATCGATTTTCTGGGAACCTTCACCACCTCCTCCAGGTCTCGGGGTAACTGGCAGTCACCATTGGCCAGAGGCTGCCCCCCGTCTCCCCCCTCCACTGTAAGAGAGGACGAGAGGGGGAGGGTGATCGTGTGTCAAGCCGCAGGCAGCAAGAAAAGTCGGCCGTCAATTAGGGAGATGGCTTAACAGAGTTCAAGTGCATCGCCATCTGACCGTACACACGTTCCTCCAGAGCACGGTGCACCCACGAAACACATAATCCCACACAGCTCGTCAAACTAAACACTACCAGGAATGAGCTGGTACCGTTCGTTCACAACAGTACAGTGGGGTGAGGGAGCGGGGGAGAGAGAGCTGAGGGAGAGAGGTGGGAGGGGAGAGAGGTGGGAGGGAAGAGGGGAGGGAGGGTTGTTGATGGAAAGTGGGGGGTTCGAGATGCAAAGTGGGGGGGGGTTAAGATGGAAAGTGGGGGTCGAGATGAAAAGTGAGGGTTTGCAGATGCAAAGTGGGGGGGTCGGGATGCAAAGGGGGGGTCGGGATGCAAAGTGGGGGGGTCGAGATGGAAAGTGGGGGGTCGAGATGGAAAGTGGGGGGTCGGGATGCAAAGTGGGGGGGTCGAGATGGAAAGTGGGGGGTCGAGATGGAAAGTGGGGGGTCGAGATGGAAAGTGGGGAGTCGAGATGGAAAGTGGGGGGGTCGAGATGGAAAGTGGGGGTCGAGATAGAAAGTGGGGGTTTGGAGATAGAAAGTGGGGGTTTGGAGATGGAAAGTGGGGGGGTCGAGATGGAAAGTGGGGACAGAGAGAATGGTGGTGGAGGAGGGTGAGAATGAGAGGGGAGATGAAGAGGAGGGCGGAGGGAGGGTGCAGTCCAGCTTACCTGCACTGGGGGAGGTGAGTTCACCGATGCTCCCTGCGTCCAGGTAGCCCTGGGAGGCCTGTGGGATCAGCCTGTGCCTCACACTGCCCTCGCCCACCTTCACCTGGTGCTTTTTCTTGTTCTTGATAAGGATGCGACCTTTCAGCTCCTGGGGCGAGGGGAGGACCACACCGGGCTGCAGCTGTGGGGGAGAGGAACAGTGACACGGATCCTCACCAACCGGGAACATAACAGCCCCCTCAATGCTGTTGTTTTCCTTGTAGTTCGACACTCAATTGTCTGCTTGTATTTTAAACATTTCCTATATAAATGTAACTGTTTAGTATACTTCCTAGTGGTCACAGTCTGTATATGCAACAGTTCAGTGTCTCCCCTAGTGGTCACAGTCTGTATATGTAGTTGTTCAGTGTCTCCCCTAGTGGTCACAGTCTGTAAATGCAGCTGTTCAGTGTCTCCCCTAGTGGTCACAGTCTGTATATGCAGTTGTTCAGTGTCTCCCCTAGTGGTCACAGTCTGTATTTGCAGTTGTTCAGTGTCTCCCCTAGTGGTCAGTCTGTATATGCAGTTGTTCACTGTCTCCCCTAGTGGTCACAGTCTGTATACGCAGTTGTTCGATGTCTCCCCTAGTGGTCACAATCTGTATATGCAGTTGTTCAGTGTCTCCCCTAGTGATCACAGTCTGTATATGCAGTTGTTCAGTGTCTCCCCTAGTGGTCACAATCTGTATATGCAGTTGTTCAGTGCCTCCCCTAGTGGTCACAGTCTGTATATGCAGTTGTTCAGGGTCTCCCCTAGTGGTCACAATCTGTATACGCAGTTGTTCAGTGTCTCCCCTAGTGATCACAGTCTGTATATGCAGCTGTTCAGTGTCTCCCCTAGTGGTCACAGTCTGTATATGCAGTTGTTCAGTGTCTCCCCTTGTGGTCACAGTCTGTACATGCAGTTGTTCAGTGTCTCCCCTAGTGGTCACAGTCTGTATATGCAGTTGTTCAGGGTCTCCCCTAGTGGTCACAGTCAATATATGCAGCTGTTCAGTGTCTCCCCTAGTGGTCACAGTCTGTACATGCAGTTGTTCAGTGTCTCCCCTAGTGGTCACAGTCTGCATATGCAGTTGTTCAGTGTCTCCCCTAGTGGTCACAGTCTGTATATGCAGTTGTTCAGTGTCTCCCCTAGTGGTCAGTCTGTATATGCAGTTGTTCAGTGTCTCCCCTAGTGGTCACAGTCTGTATATGCAGTTGTTCACTGTCTCCCCTTGTGGTCACAGTCTGTATATGCAGATGTTCAGTGTCTCCCCTAGTGGTCACAGTCTGTATATGCAGTTGTTCAGTGCCTCCCCTAGTGGTCACAGTCTGTATATGCAGTTGTTCAGTGTCTCCCCTAGTGGTCACAGTCTGTACATGCAGTTGTTCACTGTCTCCCCTAGTGGTCACAGTCTGTATATGCAGTTGTTCAGTGTCTCCCCTAGTGGTCAGTCTGTATATGCAGTTGTTCAGTGTCTCCCCTAGTGGTCACAGTCTGTATATGCAGTTGTTCACTGTCTCCCCTAGTGGTCACAGTCTGTACATGCAGTTGTTCAGTGTCTCCCCTAGTGGTCACAGTCCGCATATGCAGTTGTTCAGTGTCTCCCCTAGTGGTCACAGTCTGAATATGCAGTTGTTCAGTGTCTCCCCTAGTGGTCACAGTCTGTATATGCAGTTGTTCAGTGTCTCCCCTAGTGGTCACAGTCTGTACATGCAGTTGTTCAGTGTCTCCCCTAGTGGTCACAGTGTGTATATGCAGTTGTTCAGTGTCTGCCCAAATTCAAAGTTTATCAAAGTAGAAATAAATCACCATATACAGATCTGAATTTCGTATTCTTGCAGGTCGTTATACTTGTATGATTCTGGAAGCTTCTCTGTTGCTGCAAATTTGAGTGGAATTTTTCTTATCTCTGTGTCTAAAAAGAACTGCCCCACGTTGGGTGCCGTCTTCTTCTTTCCCTCTCTCTCTTTTTCTGCTCCTATCTCCCTTCATCCTTTGTCTTCATCTTTTCCCTCTCCCTCTTTTCACCTACAGGTCGACTAACCCCATCCGCTTCCGACTAACGCTGAATCAAACGGTCGTGAGGCCACACAGCTTGTCCCTCTCTCCTGGTTCCGAAAGAGCGTCGGATCAAAAAGTCAGAATTCCACACACTCAGTCACCGGGCACGGACACCCACTCACCCTCCGGAGGGGTTCTCGTCCTCATCCCACTATCTCACTAGGGACAGATCCCACACACAGGGTACTTTTAAAGTGGAAGCAACAGCAAGGCGGCAAGAAAACGGGGTTGACATAAATTAGCCCCGATGAAATGACAGCGGACTTTGAGGCCTAATTCGGCTCCAAGGCCTAATTCTGCTTCGAGGCCTAGTTCTGCTCTGAGGCCTTGTGGACACAGGGAACGGGTGACTCCCAGGTGCCAGGTGAACCTACTGTGCCAGGATTGGATGACTACTTACTGGATATTTTTCCAAAGGGTCGATCAGCAGGGCCTCGCCAAAGATCGTCCGACAGTACTCCGCCATCTTGGCTTGCTGCTTGGAGCTGAGGAGAGGGACAGAGAGTCGGCAGGGGTGGTGTGGGGCGGTACATCAGGATGGTTGTCGAGGAACGGGAGAGGGAAGGATTTGGTAAAGGGTCATAAGGCTGGAGAGGGTAGGAGGGGAGAAGGGAGTGGGAGGGGAAGACCGGGCATGGGAAGGAGGGAGTGGAGGGGATGGAAGCGAAGGAGAGGATGTGGAGGAAAGGAACGAGGTTGGGTGGAGGGGGCAGAGAGGATAGGGAGGTAGGACGAGGGCCATCGGAGAGAGACGCTGATAAAGGAGAGGAGGAGAGGAGGAGATGGAGGGACAGATATCAGGGGGTGAGAGACAGCAGCCGGGGAAGAGGGAGGTGACTTCACTCACGAGTCAACGTGGTTCTCGAAGGACAGGATCAGAGGGTAAGGGCTTGTCTTGAAGGCACTCTCCGCGATGGCTTCAATCACCTCCTGTTTAGGGGGAAAGAGAGGGTGACAAGACACCGGCCATCAGCGACTGTTGGTCCCCCCTCCCTCCCAACCTCACCTCCCCCACCTCCTCCAGCCCAAACTCAGATCGGCGGGAGGGGGTCGGTTACCGCGGGGGCTTCCGACGGATGGGCGCGCACCATTCGGACAGACGAGGACTGATCAGAGGCAGTTAACACAGGTTTGTACGTGGTAAGTCACGCCCCACAAATCTAATCTCAGGAGCGTTGGTCCGGGGTAACTTGGAGTATTGTAAGCCCATATCCAGGAAGGAAGGTGCTGGCACTGGACAGGGACCACGGTGGGAGGGGGGGGGGGTCACAAAATTGACCCGAGTTAATTTGATGGGTTTAGAAGTGTAACCCCCTGGGTCGCCTCAGGCTCGCTCAGCTCATTCTCGTCTAGGGGGAGCAGCCTTCGGCCCCGCCAAACTGGGTAATCAGCTGGTGTGGATGCTGTGTGATGTCCCCGCCTCGCCCAGAAACAGACAGTACACCATATGCGATTAAATGAGTACAATTTATAAAGGTTACTATAACTAAGTGATTAATAATGATACAGTATATATGAAGAGAAAAAATAAAGAAAAGGCGCCAAACTTATCGAAGTCCAAACCACTTCGTGCACAACCGTTGGAGCTCAATTACTGAAGTCTTCTGGCCACAGTCGATCCCCTCCGAACTCCTCGACTCGCAGCTCAGAACCCTCCGAGTGGTCAACCAAGCACATATAGCTTCATCCCCCCTCCTCGGAGTACCTCCTGGCGGACCCCCGCTTGGGGTCCATTCCTCGCCCAGCTTACAGCATTGCATCCTCTCTCTTGACCCCCTCGCGCCGATCTGCCCAAAAGCCCGTCAACAAAAGCTTACAGACTCAGAAGAAAGAACATTAATCCCCATTTGGTTTACAAAGGAATACCATTCTCGTTATCAGTAAATTAGCATTCCTGCTAGTTAACAAAACAAAGAAGCCCTTTTGATTACATACACAGTAACAAAGGGGAAAAAGAAACCCCCCTTTACAGAAGAACAAAGGGGAGATCATATCGAATATTGAAAGGCCTAGGTAGAGTGGATGTGAAAGGAAGCTTTATCCTGGGGGAGGCGAGGACCGAGGAACTTTTTCAGCCCGAGGATGGTGAATCTGTGGAATTTGTTGCCACTGGTGGCTGTGGAGGCCAAGTCATTGGGTGTATTTAAAACGGAGGGCGAGATAGATTCTTGAACAGTCAAAGGCTACAGGGGAGAAGGCCCAGAAATGAGGTTGACAGGGAAAATAAGTCAGCCGTGATCAAATGCTGGAGCAGACTCCAAATGGCAAAATACTGCCCGTGTCTCATGGTCCTGAGATGTAACCAGGAGGATCGATGAGGGCAGGGTGGTAGATGGCTTCTATCTAGGCTTTGGACAAGAATCGCTACGCTAGGCCAGCCAGGAGGGGAGACCACCAGCTAACAAGGACTGGGTAGCACTGTGGCACAGCGGTTAACGTAATGCTTTAACGCGGCAGCGATCGGACGGTCCGGGTTCAATTCCCGCCGCTGCCGGTAAGGAGTCTGCACGTTCTCCCCGTGACTTTCCTCCCGTTTCCCCCGGCATCCCGAAAGGTGTATGTGTCGACCCACAGTTAGTACGTGACAGGCGTGCCAGGTCGGCGCCAGAGGCTGTGCCGACACCTGTGGGGTGACCTCCTTGGACTGCGTTGGTCGCTGACGCAAATGACCGGTGTTCTGACGACGTTTCGTGACAAATGAAGACCAGCTGTATGCCTCAGGATTCGATGTTGGGACCTCTGTTGTGTGGAATTCACTGCTCGTTCATGCAGATCAAATCATGACACAGTGCACCACCGCAGAACGAGGTAAAACAATGGAAGTGCAGAATTGGGTAAAAATGTTCACTCGGTGGCCACTGTAATAGTACACTTCAGCTCGCTAATGTAAATATATAATCAGCCAATCGCGTGGCAGCAACTCAGTGCATGAAAGCATGCGGACATAGTCAAGAGGTTCAGTTGTTGTTCAGATTAAACATCAGAACAGGGGAAGAAATGTAATTGAAGTGACTTTGACTGCGGAATGATTGTTGGCGCCAGATGGGGTGGTTCGAGTATCTCGGAAACTGATCTCCTGGGATTTTCACACACAACCGTCTCTAGAGTTTACAGAGAATGGGGTGAAAAACAAAAAACATCCAGTGATCGGCAGTTCTGTGGGCGAAAACGCCTCGTTAATGGGAGAGATCAGAGAGAACGGCCAGACTGGTTCAAGCTGACAGGAAGGCGACAGTAACTCAAATAAACACCCATTACAACAGTGGGGTGCAGAAGAGCATCTCCGAATGCACAACACGTCGAACCTTGAAGTGGACGGGCTACAGCAGCAGAAGATCCACTCCTCTAGCTAATAACATGGTCACTGGGTGTACAAGTCATGATTAGGCAGTTTGCAGATAACACTGTACTGAGTGAAGATGGCTAGAAAATATCACAGGGGCTCGTAGCAACACACACACACAAAGTGCCGGAGGAACTCAGCAGGCCAGGCAGCATCTATGGAAAAGAGTTAAACAGTCGCCGTTTCGGGCCGAGGCCCTTCCGCAGGACTGGAGAGATGAAAAAGATGAGGGATCTTCATCAGTTGAGTTGGATAGGTGTGCAGGGCTGCATTTTTGGGAAATAAATCAGGGTAAGACTTTTCACAGTGAACCGTTGAGCTTTAGCGAGTGTTGTAGAACAGAGGGACTATGCTACAGGATACCCTGCCCCACCGAGGGCTCGACACGAGGACAGCGAGCTGCTAACCGTTCACACTACACGTACTTTCAATTACATCTTATTCACTTTATTTGTGGTAAGATTACGTGCTGTGCGTGTGATTTGTGTTGTGTGGGTGAACGGTGTTGCTCCGTTTGGTCGTATACGAGTACAGTCAGGTGGCGATAGGGACTGGAGCTCGAACTCGAGGAGGCGTGTCCCGCGCGGTTGGAGGGCCGCGAGGGCAGAACAGGGGCTTGTTTAGCGGCTGTTGCTCTGTCGTGTTCAGAACTGTGGGCGCGCTACGTTGGCGCCGGAATGCGTGCTGACACCGCCCCCCCACCCAGCACGCCCTTGTGCTGCGTCAGCGGCTATCGCGCGCCTCGCCCCTGAACGCGGTTCCCAGACAGTCAACAGGCAAGCGAAGGACGCGCTGGCCTTCGTCAGCCAGCTGGAAATGCAGGCCGACGAACCCAAAACGCTGGAGGGACTCAGCATCCGTGGAAATGAACACGCTGTCGACGTTTCGGACCGAGACCCTCCAACAGAGCCGCAAAGGCAGAGAGCAGAGGCCAGGAAGAAAAGGTGGGGGGGGAGGAGGGCTGGTGGGTACGTGGAGAGAGCGGTGGAATCAGGTACGTTGATGTCCGAAGTGCCTTTGGACAAGACGAGGGCCAAACGAGGGTAAATGGAAGCAGATTAGATGGGGTTATGGGTAAGTATGACTGGGTGGGCTGAAGGGCCTTTCTCTGTGACTCAGCCCGTACCTCATAGACCGACCCACCTCCCCAAGCCCCATTAACCCCTCCTCCCCATTTCTCTTCAAAATGGCCCACTCCACTCCCCCTTTCCAACAAGCCTGCCCCCGCCCGCTCTGTCTGCCGGCTCCTGCCCCGCCCCTCCCCCGCTCTGACCTTGAAGGGCACCTCCGTTGTCATGGTGAAGCCGTGGGTGATGAAGGGCTCCTCGTCCGGGGGCCGCCCCTTCCAGCAGTCCAGCTCGACGCAGCGGCAGCCCGTCAGGAGCACCTGCCGGTACATCTCCACCGAGGAGTTCCCCGCAAGCTGGCCCGCTGAGGGGGGAGAGGGAGCGAGACGCAGTGATGGTCGCACGACCCCGTCCATCCTCATCGTCCCTCTATCCGGCCCTCTTCCTCCAACTCTCCTCTCTCACCCTCGCACCATTCCCTCGTCCACCTGCCCCTTCTGTCCTCAGCGAACTCTTCCCCTACTCTCACACCCCAAGCAACCTCCCTCATGACCACCCCCCTCGACCTCACTATCCAACTCACATACCTCCCCCTCGACCCCGCCCCAGCACCCTCCCCCCGTGTCCCGCCCCAGCACCCTCCCCCCGTGTCCCGCCCCAGCACCCTCCCCCTCGTGCCCCGCCCCAGCACCCTCCCCCCGTGTCCCGCCCCAGCACCCTCCCCCCGTGTCCCGCCCCAGCACCCTCCCCCCGTGTCCCGCCCCAGCACCCTCCCCCTCGTGCCCCGCCCCAGCACCCTCCCCCTCGTGCCCCGCCCCAGCAACCTCCCCCTCGTGCCCCGCCCCAGCACCCTCCCCCCGTGTCCCGCCCCAGCACCCTCCCCCCATGTCCCGCCCCAGCAACCTCCCCCTCGTGCCCCGCCCCAGCACCCTCCCCCCGTGTCCCGCCCCAGCACCCTCCCCCCGTGTCCCGCCCCAGCACCCTCCCCCTCGTGCCCCGCCCCAGCACCCTCCCCCTCGTGCCCCGCCCCAGCACCCTCCCCCCGTGTCCCGCCCCAGCACCCTCCCCCTCGTGCCCCGCCCCAGCACCCTCCCCCTCGTGCCCCGCCCCAGCACCCTCCCCCCGTCCCGCCCCAGCACCCTCCCGTGTCCCGCCCCAGCACCCTCCCCCTCGTGCCCCGCCCCAGCACCCTCCCCCCGTGTCCCGCCCCAGCACCCTCCCCCCGTGTCCCGCCCCAGCACCCTCCCCCCGTGTCCCGCCCCAGCACCCTCCCCCTCGTGCCCCGCCCCAGCACCCTCCCCCCGTGTCCCGCCCCAGCACCCTCCCCCCGTGTCCCGCCCCAGCACCCTCCCCCCGTGTCCCGCCCCAGCACCCTCCCCCTCGTGCCCCGCCCCAGCACCCTCCCCCTCGTGCCCCGCCCCAGCACCCTCCCCCCGTGTCCCGCCCCAGCACCCTCCCCCTCGTGCCCCGCCCCAGCACCCTCCCCCTCGTGCCCCGCCCCAGCACCCTCCCCCTCGTGCCCCGCCCCAGCACCCTCCCCCCGTGTCCCGCCCCAGCACCCTCCCCCCGTGCCCCGCCCCAGCACCCTCCCCCCGTGTCCCGCCCCAGCACCCTCCCCCTCGTGCCCCGCCCCAGCACCCTCCCCCCGTGTCCCGCCCCAATACCCTCCCCCTCGTGCCCAGCCCCAGCACCCTCCCCCTCGTGTCCTGCCCCAGCACCCTCCCCCTCATGCCCCGCCCCAGTACCCTCCCCTCATGTCCCGCCCCAGTACCCTCCCCTCATGTCCCGCCCCAGTACCCTCCCCTCATGTCCCGCCCCAGTACCCTCCCCATGCCCCGCCCCAGTACCCTCCCCCTCGTGTCCTGCCCCAGCACCCTCCCCCTCATGCCCCGCCCCAGTACCCTCCCCTCATGTCCCGCCCCAGTACCCTCCCCTCATGTCCCGCCCCAGTACCCTCCCCTCATGTCCCGCCCCAGTACCCTCCCCATGCCCCGCCCCAGTACCCTCCCCTCATGTCCCGCCCCTGTACCCTCCCCTCATGCCCCGCCCCAGTACCCTCCCCTCATGCCCCGCCCCAGTACCCTCCCCTCATGCCCCGCCCCAGTACCCTCCCCTCATGTCCCGCCCCAGTACCCTCCCCTCATGCCCCGCCCCAGTACCCTCCCCTCATGTCCCGCCCCAGTACCCTCCCCTCATGTCCCCTGCCCCTACCTGTGAGGTAGGTGTTGTGGGACGAGTTGATGAAGTAGTGAGGGAGGGGCTGGTTCATATCGTCACTCACGTCCAGCTTCTCCGGGGCGACGATGTCGTTCTCAACACCGCACAGGAATCCCGAGAATCCGTCCAACGACACCTGTCCTGGGGGGGGCACAGGGTGATGTCACGGGGAGAGATCCCACACGGGGGGGGCACGGGGAGAGATCCCACATGGGGGGGGGCACGGGGAGAGATCCCACACGGGGGGCACGGGGAGAGATCCCACATGGGAGATGTCACGGGGAGAGATCCCACACGGGGGGGCACGGGGAGAGATCCCACATGGGGGGGGCACGGGGAGAGATCCCACACGGGGGGCACGGGGAGAGATCCCACATGGGAGATGTCACGGGGAGAGATCCCACACGGGGGGGCACGGGGAGAGATCCCACACGGGGGGCACGGGAAGAGATCCCACACGGGGGGCACGGGGAGAGATCCCACATGGGGGGGGCACGGGGAGAGATCCCACATGGGGGGGGGGCACGGGGAGAGATCCCACACGGGGGGGAGCACAGGGTGATGTCACGGGGAGAGATCCCACACGGGGGGCACGGGGAGAGATCCCACACGGGGGGCACGGGGAGAGATCCCACACGGGGGGCACGGGGAGAGATCCCACACGGGGGGCACGGGGAGAGATCCCACACGGGGGGCACGGGGAGAGATCCCACACGGGGGGGCACGGGGAGAGATCCCACACGGGGGGGAGCACAGGGTGATGTCACGGGGAGAGATCCCACACGGGGGGGGCACGGGGAGATGTCACGGGGAGAGATCCCACACGGGGGGCACGGGGAGAGATCCCACACGGGGGGCACGGGGAGAGATCCCACACGGGGGGGCACGGGGAGAGATCCCACACGGGGGGGCACGGGGAGAGATCCCACATGGGGGGGGCACAGGGAGAGATCCCACACGGGGGGGCACGGGGAGAGATCCCACATGGGGGGGGCACGGGGAGAGATCCCACACGGGGGGGCACGGGGAGAGATCCCACACGGGGGGGCACGGGGAGAGATCCCACACGGGGGGTACGGGGAGAGATCCCACACGGGGGGGGCACGGGGAGAGATCCCACACGGGGGGCACGGGGAGAGATCCCACACGGGGGGGGCACAGGGAGAGATCCCACACGGGGGGGGACACAGGGTGATGTCACGGGGAGAGATCCCACACGGGGGGCACGGGGAGAGATCCCACACGGGGGGGGCACAGGGTGATGTCACGGGGAGTGATCCCACACGGGGGGCACAGGGTGATGTCACGGGGAGAGATCCCACATGGGGGGGGCACAGGGAGAGATCCCACACGGGGGGGGAAAGGGGAGAGATCCCACACGGGGGGGAGCACAGGGTGATGTCACGGGGAGAGATCCCACACGGGGGGGAGCACAGGGTGATGTCACGGGGAGAGATCCCACACGGGGGGGCACGGGGAGAGATCCCACACGGGGGGGCACGGGGAGAGATCCCACACGGGGGGGCACGGGGAGAGATCCCACACTGGGGGGCACAGGGTGATGTCACGGGGAGAGATCCCACACGGGGGGGCACGGGGAGAGATCCCACACTGGGGGGCACAGGGTGATGTCACGGGGAGAGATCCCACACGGGGGGGAGCACAGGGTGATGTCACGGGGAGAGATCCCACACGGGGGGGAGCACAGGGTGATGTCACGGGGAGAGATCCCACACGGGGGGGCACGGGGAGAGATCCCACACGGGGGGGAGCATGGGGAGAGATCCCACACGGGGGGGCACGGGGAGAGATCCCACACGGGGGGGCACGGGGAGAGATCCCACACGGGGGGGGCACGGGGAGAGATCCCACACGGGGGGGAGCACAGGGTGATGTCACGGGGAGAGATCCCACACGGGGGGGGCACAGGGTGATGTCACGGGGAGAGATCCCACACTGGGGGGCACGGGGAGAGATCCCACACGGGGGGGAGCACAGGGTGATGTCACGGGGAGAGATCCCACACTGGGGGGGGAGCACAGGGTGATGTCACGGGGAGAGATCCCACACTGGGGTGGGAGCACAGGGTGATGTCACGGGGAGAGATCCCACACTGGGGGGGGAGCACAGGGTGATGTCACGGGGAGAGATCCCACACTGGGGGGGGGAGCACAGAGTGATGTCACGGGGAGAGATCCCACACTGGGGGGGGAGCACAGGGTGATGTCACGGGGAGAGATCCCACACTGGGGGGGCACGGGGAGAGATCCCACACGGGGGGGGAGCACAGGGTGATGTCACGGGGAGAGATCCCACACTGGGGGGGGCACAGGGTGATGTCACGGGGAGAGATCCCACACTGGGGGGGAGCACAGGGTGATGTCACGGGGAGAGATCCCACACGGGGGGAGCACAGGGTGATGTCACGGGGAGAGATCCCACACTGGGGGGCACGGGGAGAGATCCCACACGGGGGGGAGCACAGGGTGATGTCACGGGGAGAGATCCCACACTGGGGGGCACAGGGTGATGTCACGGGGAGAGATCCCACACTGGGGGGCACGGGGAGAGATCCCACACGGGGGGGAGCACAGGGTGATGTCACGGGGAGAGATCCCACACGGGGGGGGGGCACAGGGTGATGTCACGGGGAGAGATCCCACACTGGGGGGCACAGGGTGATGTCACGGGGAGAGATCCCACACTGGGGGGCACGGGGAGAGATCCCACACTGGGGGGCACGGGGAGAGATCCCACACTGGGGGGCACAGGGTGATGTCACGGGGAGAGATCCCACACTGGGGGGCACGGGGAGAGATCCCACACTGGGGGGCACGGGGAGAGATCCCACATGGGGGGGCACGGGGAGAGATCCCACATGGGGGGGCACAGGGTGATCCCACGGGGCACGGGGTGAGATCCCACACGGGGGGCATGGGGAGAGATCCCACACGGGGGTGGCACAGGATCCCACGGGGCACGGGGAGAGATCCCACATGGGGGTGGCACAGGGTTATCCCACGGGGCACGGGGAGAGATCCCACATGGGGGGCATAGGGTGATCCCACGGGGCACGGGGAGAGATCCCACACGGAGGGCATGGGGAGAGATCCCACATGGGGGGGCTCAGGGAGATCCCATGGGGCATGGGAAGAGATCCCACACGGGGGGGCACAGGGTTATCCCACGGGGCACGGGGAGAGATCCCACACGGGGGGCATGGGGAGAGATCCCACACGGGGGGCATGGGGAGAGATCCCACATGGGGGGGCTCAGGGAGATCCCATGGGGCATGGTAAGAGATCCCACAGGGGGGGCACAGGGTTATCCCACGGGGCACGGGGAGAGATCCCACACGGGGGGCATGGGGAGAGATCCCACACGGGGGGGGGGCTCAGGGTGATCCCACGGGACATGGGGAGAGATCCCACATGGGGGGCACAGGGTGATCCCACGGGGCATGGGGAGAGATCCCACACGGGGGGCACAGGGTTATCCCACGGGGCACGGGGAGAGATCCCACATGGGGGGCATGGGGAGAGATCCCACACGGGGGGGCACAGGGTGATCCCACATGGGGGGCATGGGGAGAGATCCCACATGGGGGGGCACAGGGTGATCCCACGGGGCATAGGGAGAGATCCCACACTGGGGGGGCACAGGGTGATCCCACAGGGCATGGGGAGAGATCCCACACGGGGGGCACAGGGTTATCCCACGGGGCACGGGGAGAGATCCCACATGGGGGGGCACAGGGTGATCCCACAGGGCATGGGGAGAGATCCCACACAGGGGGCACAGGGTTATCCCACGGGGTACAGGGAGAGATCCCACGGGGTATGGGGAGAGATCCCTCATGGGGGGCATGGGGTGAGATCCCACACGGGGGGGCACAGGGTTATCCCATGGGGCACGGGGAGAGATCCCACATGGGGGGGGCATGGGGAGAGATCCCACACGGGGGGGGGGCACAGGGTTATCCCATGGGGCACGGGGAGAGATCCCACATGGGGGGGGCATGGGGAGAGATCCCACACGGGGGGGCACAGGGTGATCCCACGGGGCACGGGGAGAGATCCCACATGGGGGGGGACAGGGTGATCCCACGGGGCACGGGGAGAGATCCCACACGGGGGTGGCACAGGGTGATCCCACGGGGCACGGGGAGAGATCCCACATGGGGGGCATGGGGAGAGAACCCACACGGGGTGGGGCACGGGGAGAGATCCCACTTGGGGGGGGGACAGGGTGATCCCACGGGGCACGGGGAGAGATCCCACATGGGGGGGGGGACAGGGTGATCCCACGGGGCACGGGGAGAGATCCCACACGGGGGTGGCACAGGGTGATCCCACGGGGCACGGGGAGAGATCCCACATGGGGGGCATGGGGAGAGAACCCACACGGGGTGGGGCACGGGGAGAGATCCCACATGGGGGGGGACAGGGTGATCCCACGGGGCACGGGGAGAGATCCCACACGGGGGTGGCACAGGGTGATCCCACGGGGCACGGGGAGAGATCCCACATGGGGGGCATGGGGAGAGAACCCACACGGGGTGGGGCACGGGGAGAGATCCCACATGGGGGGGGTACAGGGTGATCCCACGGGGCACGGGGAGAGATCCCACATGGGGGGGGCACGGGGCGATCCCACACGGACAGGAAGACACCACAGGGGTGAAAACATGATTTTGTGGGCGACTTGAGGACAGGGAGATCACGTGAGGGGAGAACAGGGCGTAGGTTCCCAACTGGTGGGGGGGGGGAGGGGCACAGGATGACCCCATGACCCCATGCGCAGGAGGGCGGTCAGGTGGGGCACATTACAGGGGATAAAATGAAGGGCACGCACAGACCGATCCCATGAGGGGACACGGACACAGGGGTGATCTCAGAGCAGAGTACAGAATGAGGGGGGAGGTGAGCACAGCATGATCCCAGAAGGGCGGCTTCAGACTGAAAGGGAGAGGCACAGGGCGATCCCACGTAGAACGCGCAGGGCGGTCCCGCGGACCCAGTTCTCCAGCGGGCAAACACGGCGATGACGCGGTGGGCTCGCCAAGACCGGTCCGCGGCCGCCCGGGACCCACCTTTGTTGGCGAAGTTCTTGTTAGGTTCGTACTTGGTGACCAGCTGCTGGACCTGCTGGGCCTTGAGTGGGGGGTACAGCACTTCGTTGAGGCGGGGGTCCCGCTGCCGGAGGTTGATGAAGTCCGCCATCTGATCCAGGGTCAGGTACGGCTTCCCCTTGGCGCCCCTGAAACACGTGCGCAGAGAGGGGGCTCATCCGGGACGTCCCACCAGTGGAGGCACCCCTACCCTATGTCACTGAGGGGAGCGCGGCCTGAGGAATGCTGGGACCCATGTGTCGGCCGGTAGAAGGGAGCAACCACGGCAGGGGTGAGGTGGGGGGGAAGAGAATCCACACGTCAGGGAGGGGGAGACGAAGAGGATGTGCCCCGAGGGACGACGAGCTGAAAGATGGCAGATGGAGTTTAATGCTGAGAAGTGTGAGGTGCTACATTTTGGTAAGACTAATCAAAATAGGACATATATGGTAAACGGTAGGGCATTGAAGAATGCAGTAGAACAGAGTGATCTAGGAAAATGCTGCACAGTTCCCTGAAGGTGGAATCTCATGTGGATAGGGTGATGAAGAAAGCTTTTGGTATGCTGGTCTTTATAAATCAGAGCATTGAGTATAGGAGTTGGGGTGTAATGTTAAAATTGTACAAGGCATTGGTGAGGCCAAATTTGGAGCATTGTGTACAGTACCAGTCACAGAGTTATAGGAAAGATGTCAACAAAATAGAAAGAGTACAGAGAAGATTTACTAGAATGTTACCTGGGTTTCAACACCTAAGTTACAGAGAAAGGTTGAACAAGTTAGATCTTTATTCTTTGGACCATAGAAGGTTGAGGGGGAACTTGATAGAGGTATTTAAAATTGAGTGGAATAGATAGAGTTGACGTGGATAGGCTTTTTCCATTGAGAGTAGGGGAGATTCAAACAAGAGGACAAGTTGAGAGGTAAGGGGCAAAAGTTTAGTGAATACGAGGAGGAACTTCTTTACTCAGAGAGTGGTATCTGTGCGGAACGAGCTTCTGGTAGAAGTGGTAGAGGCAGGTTCGGTATTGTCATTTAAAGTAAAATTGGATAGGTATATGGACAGGAAAGGAATGGAGGGTTACGGGCTGAGTGCAGGTTGGTGGGACTAGGTGAGAGTAAGCGTCTGGCACGGACTAGAAGGGCCGAGATGGCCTGTAATTGTTATATGGGAGAGGTGGGAGAAGGGAAACACACGTCAGGGAGGGGGAGATGGAGAAATGTGCCCTGAGGAATGATGGGGGGTGTGGGGGCAGCGGACAGAGACCGCGAAAAGCCCCAGAAGCATTCACAGTCTGGCCTTGTTGATGATAGGGGGAGGGGGTGGGAAGTGCTTCCAAAGAACTACGGGAGGAGAGAAGCCGTGGGAAGCCAATGGATCGGAGAGATGGAAGGGGTCGCAGTCTGAGAAACGCCAGGAGGAATCAGGAGTGGAACCCTTGCAACGCTGGGATGGAGTTGGCGGGGATGGTGGGGGGGCAGGGTTGTGTGACCTAAGAAAGGGCAGGAGATGTGGAGGAGAGGGGAAGAGACATTCTAGTAAAAAGGCCCAGAGGCGGCACTCACTGTTCGGCGAAGACCTTGTCGATGTCCGGCCGCAGGCACATCTTACTGAGGAAGAAGTGGAAGACCTCTGGGGTGAAGTCATCGGGTTTGATGGACTCGTGCTGATCGTGGGGTGGGGGAGAGGGAGGAGAGGTTAGACAGTGGAAAGTGTCACAGCTGCAGTTTGCCTTCCCAGCTGGGCAGCGCCATGCGCGGCTCTCCCTGGGATCAGACCATGCTTAAACGCCCCTTACTGAGCCAGCATCAGCCCTGAAACCTCAATTACCCTTCGCACAAAGTTACAATTAGAACGCCATGCTTACAATTACGCCTCCCCACCAGGGGCGGCGCTGTGCGCGGTTCCCCTTGGGATGCGACAATGCATTCACCTGCCCTTTGATGAGCTGGTGTCAGTCACTCTTGAAGGCTCGGTCAACCTCTGCACAGTGACAGGCGCCGATGTAAATGTCACGCAGTTACACCTCCCCACCAGGGGTGGCAGTGTGTGTGGCTCGGTCAATGCATCAACTGGCCCTTTAATGAGCTGGCATCACCCAGCAGGTCCCACCATGCACCCTGGGACCCCGGGGAATCCGGGCGAGGTGGGTCACTCACCCGACTGAAGTTGAGGCCGCAACAGTCCAGCGCGCTCTCTGCCCGCTTCTTGTCCACAGAGAACAGCTTGATGATGCTGCGGAGGGACGAGGAAACCGCTGTCAGGGTTCAGCCACGTTGGAGGGGGGACGGCCGCGGACAGACCGGAACCAGATGGAGGCGGGAGGGGAAGGAGTGGTTGGAAAATCAGACCCGACAGCGGATGCAGGGAGACAGAAGAGAGGGAGGGGAGAGACTGACGAGGACGGAGGGGAGGGGGTATGGACGGGGGAGGCAGTAAAGTAGCAAAGGTCAGGGGAGGGGGTGAACGGGGAAAGGAAAGAGGGGAAGGGAGGAAGAAAGGAAGGAAAGGGGAGGAAAGATGGATGAGGGGGAAAGGGAGGGAAGGAGAAGGGGAAAGGGAGGGAAGAGGAGGAAAGGGAGGGAAGAAGGGGGAAAGGAGGGAAGGAGGGGAAAAGGAGGGAAGGAGAAGGGGAAAGGGAGGGAAGGAGAAGGGGAAAAGGGAGGGAAGGAGAAGGGGATAGGGAGGAAGGGGGATAGGGAGGAAGGGGGATAGGGAGGAAGGGGGATAGGGAGGGAAGGAGAAGGGGATAGGGAGGGGGAGAAGGCGAGGGAGGAAGGAAAGAAGGGAAATGGGTAGGGGAGGGGAGATGGCCGAGGGGAAAGGGGGAGGGAAATGGACGGGGGGGGGGAGGGAAGAGAGAGGGAGTGGGGACTGAGGTGCGGCCGGGAGCTACTCACTTCTTGACGGGGATGTGCCCGTCCTGGTTCACCTGAAGTTTCAGTTTGACGTACCTGTGTGGGGAGAGAGGGACGTGTGAAATCCTGGTCCCCATGGCGATCAATCTCCCCCCTCCCCAATGCTCTCAACGCCCACTGCGCTCCCTCCTCAACAACAACCTCTAACCTCCCAACACAACCACTTTACACTACTATTTTGGTTCTAATTGCGATTTTTAGTTGGGGTAAAAATAGTGTACAGACGATGTTTAATGTGTTAGTTTTCCAGTGGATTCAGCTACGTGCCCGAGATGGGGCTGAAGGCAGGCCTCTCCTTGGACCCGTACAGCCGGCAGTAAACCCCACTCCGAGCCGTGGGGCGGATTTACGGTCAGCGGAATCACCCCAGCCACCACCGGCCAGGGTTCGATTCCCGCTGACGCCTGCACGGAGTTTGCACGCTCTCCCTGTGACCGTGTGGGGTTCCTCCCGCGGTCCAAAGACATACCGGTCAGGGTTGGTAAGCTGTGTTGGTGCTCGGCCCTCCCCAGCACAATCCTCGCTGATTCGATCAAGCAACGCATTGCACTGTCCGTTTCGATGTACATCCGACAAATAAAGCTAATCTTTAATCTTCGACTTTGAGTAACTTCTTTTCTCCCTCCCTCTGCACATCGGGTTACGACGATGTGTCTCTCCTTAATGGGTTCTTCATCTTGTGGCCGACCGTAAGGAGTCCAAACTTGAGGCTGCACGATGCGGGCACACTGATAATACTGTGGGCACTTCGACCTTTTTGAACCTCTTCTTACAGGGCACAGACAGACGACATTTTCAAATCCCAGGCGGAAATGTCTCCGGACGTCAAGGAAATCGAGAGACGGGATGTGAGCCCAAGAATACGCCGCTGAGTGAGAGGACAATTCAGCTCCTGTCTCTCAGTATCACTTCCCTGAACAAGAAGCAGCGGCTCCACTTCCTAAGGAGTTTAAAGTGAGGCTCCCACTCTCCCCACCCCTTTTTAACTGAATTTTACAGGAGCACCACTGACAGCGTCCTGACAAGCTGCATCTCTGTCTGGTCCGGGAGCAGCCGAGCATCGGACCGGAAGTTGACTGTGAGAACGGCTGAGAGGATCGTAGGGGTCTCCGTACCGTCCATCGGGACATTTACCAGGAGCGCTGTGTACGCAGGGCCCTTAGCATTATCCAGAATCCCACCCGTCCATCCAGCATCCTCTCTGACTTTCTACCATCAGGCAGGAGACTCCGATGCATAAAGACAGGAACGGTCAGGATGGGAAACAGTTTCTTCCCTCAGACCGTCAGGCTTCTGAACTCCCTGCCGCATCGTATTCAAAATGTCACCGGTTGATCTGTTCAGCACCTGACAATATTTAATATTTAAGCATCTAACTTCTGCAGATTTTATCCTTACTTTCTCAAGTTATCGTGTGTTATTTGTACTACTGTGCCTCTACACCCTGGTCTGGGGAAATGTTGAATCATTTGATAACAGACATGGATATATTCAAATGACAATAAACTTGACGACATGGACCCAGTGGCCTCTGGTTCCTCTTTCCTATGCAGTTACCGATTGCGACCACCAGAGGGCAGACTGTGCACAAACATCACAGCCCCCTTCCCTCAGATGGACTCTCCACACTTACCCTCGATTATACCAATAAAGGATACATCCAGGGATGAATGGGAGATCTGGAAACAATTAAAGAACTGGGGAGGGGAGGGGCAAACAGGAGGTAGAGTGCTGTGTGTTTAGTTGTGAATCCAAACCTCCCTCCACACCGTCCCATCACACACTCCCGGGGTCAGACACAGAGTGAAGCTCCCTCCACACCGTCCCATCACACACTCCCGGGGTCAGACACAGAGTGAAACTCCCTCCACACCGTCCCATCACACGCTCCCAGGGTCAGACACAGAGTGAATCCATCCTTTGTTTCTCTCCCCCTCTCTCTGTTTGCTCCCTCCTCTGCCACATCCCTCCCCTTTCTGCCTCTGCCAAGTCCCACCCCACCACCCTCCACCAGGTTTCTCCCCGACCTCTCCCCCCCTTCTCACTCTCACTGTCCCACCCCTCTCTATCCTCTCCTCCCTCTCTCTCGCTCCCTCCTCATCCTTCCTCTCTGCCCCCACCCACTCCTCTCTCTATCTCTCTCACCCTCCCTTCCTTCCGAGTGGGCGTGGCCAGAAGAATTGGATCAACCTGTGATTAAATGGCAGAGCAGACTCGATGGGCCGAATGGCCTACCTACTCTCCTATATCTTAAGGCCTTCTCCCAGCCCTCTCTCACTCCCTTCACTTGCTCCCTCTCTCCACCCCCGACCCTCGTCTTTGTCCTTACTGGGGCAAATGTGGCCAACAGCAGCCCTGTCCTGGGTTGGGGCGTCGCCCATCACCGCAGATCCTCCCTCTCCCAGGGGCGAGGCCTTTGGGGTTTCTGTAGCTCTAGGGGTTTATGGGTTCGTGTTCCAGCCCCTCCGTGCACAACTCCCCCCTCCTTTCTCAGCCCGGCCGGATGTCTCCCCTCTGTCCGGCCCAGCTTTATCCCAGACCTCTTTCTCTTGCCCCCCCACCCAAGGGCAGCGGGAGGCGTGGAAGACCCGTGCCCGCCGGCCCACCCCCACCGCACTCACACTTTGTGGAGGAAGGTCTGCCGGGAGGCGTTGTGGGCGAGGATGTTGGTGGCCAGTTTGAAGAGCTCTTCAGTCCAGACCTGGGGAGGGACGGGAGGTGGGGGGGGGGGGAGAGAGAGAGAAAAATTATGGCCAGTATCACACTGTATCCTATCAAGAGGTAGCAATGTGTCTGGGGTGAAAGAAGGGGAGGAGGAGTAGAGAGGGGTGGGGTGTGTGAGGGAGGTGGGAGAGGAGGGAGCGGTGGAAGGGGTTGGAGGGAGGGGGTGGAGGGAGGAGGGAGGGGAAGAGGGAGGAAGGAGAGGGAGGGGAAGAGGGAGGGGAAGAGGGAGGGGAAGAGGGAGGGGAAGAGGGAGGGGAAGAGGGAGGGGAAGAGGGAGGGGGTGGAGGGAGGGGAAGAGGGAGGGGGTGGAGGGAGGGGAAGAGGAAGGGGTGGAGGGAGGAAGGAGGGGAGGAGCGAGGGGGTGGAGGGAGAAGGGAGGGGAAGAAGAAGGAGGGAGAGGGAGGGGAAGAGGAAGGAGGGAGAGGGAGGGGAAGAGGGAGGGGGTGGAGGGAGGAGGGAGAGGGCAGAGGGAGGAGGAAGAGGGAGGGAGAGGGGAGGGGGTGGAGGGAGGAGGGAGGGGAAGAGGGAGGGGGTTAAGGAGGGAGGAAGCAGAGAGGGCCCCACCTTGGCTGTCTCCTCCTGCATGGTGATGAAGTTGAGAAAGCTGATGTTCACCATGTCGGTCCCGTGGACCACCGTCACCGTCTTGCTCTCCGGTCGCTCCTCCGGCTTCCCGAATCCCAGCGGCTCCCGCAGCTTCGGGTCCTGCAATGGAGGCGACAGCGTTACCCCGGGACAGGGGGGAGGGTGTGCAGAGAGAGAGCAGGATAGGGGAGGGAGGGGGAGAGAGGAGACAGGAAGTTAAATGGAGGTGGGAGAGCAGGGAAAAGAGAAGTGGAGGGAAGACATGGGAGGTGCAGAGGATGGATGAGGGGGAGAGGGGAAAGGGGAGGGGGAGAGGGGAATGGATTAATGGGAGGGGGTGAGTGGGAGAGGTGAGTGAGAGGGGAGGGGGTGCGAGGGGAGTGCGGGGAGGTGGGTAACATTTTTACATGCAGCTTGACTCCTCGCACTCTGCCTGTTCACGGATTTTGTTCAAGTTGTGTTTGTAAAATCGGATTGCGCTTTTCCCCTGCGCGAAGATGAATCCCGAGGCCGCAGGCGGTGGTGTCGTTCACGGCAGAGCGCGGAACAGGGCCCCGCGGGCCGTGACGCACAGCAAACCGCCCACTTAACCCTGATCGCGGGACAGTTTACAACGACCGGTTAACTGGTCGGTCTTCGGACTGTGGGAGGAAACCGGAGGTCCCGGGGGAGACCCGGGCGGCCACGGGGTAGTCCGGTAAAAACTCCCAGCAGGCAGTGGGAGAACTGAACTTTGAACTCCAGTGCGCCACGCTGTAATGACACCCAGCTGAACCCCAGCACGACTGTGGCCCCTCCGAACCATTCCGTTCTTGACCCAACCTCCAACCAGCCTAATCTGTACCAAGCGATGATCACTTCACACTGGAGTGGACTTTGTGCCCTTGCTTCTAACATCTCCATATAATTTACGATTGCGGTTTCCTCGTGAACACCGCTTATCTGTTGCTACGGGTTGCGAACCTGCAGCTTTATGCGTTTTATCCTCTGGCGGGCGTAACAATAAAATTCGGAGTTTGCATATTCTCCCCGCGACTCTCTTCCGGATTCCTCCCACGTCCTGGCGAGGTTATCTGTCCCCTGGTGTGGGGGCGAGCAGTGGAATCCGATGGGGAAGCGGGGGAGAACAAAATGAAATCAATGCAAATGGCCAGCAGGGACTCGATGGGCCCATCGGCCACTTCTTATGCTGTGCGGGCTTTGAAACGAGGGACTTTCCCCCGAGGTTGGTGTTAGATCCACGTGACACAGGCGATGGTGAATCCCGCAGCCTTTTCCCAGCAAGACAACTCCCCCGCACATCCCTGGATCTCTCTACCCCTCTGTCAAGTGCAAGCTGAGGGGCGAGGCGTATATATTTTAAAAAAAAACCACACAGGCTTTTCAGCCCATCATGTATGCTACAGAGAGTTGGGTTCGATCCCCACGGCCTCCGGCATTGTGTCTTGTATGTGAGAGGGAGTGACTTTGTATGTGAGCGCGGGCACACACAAGTCACGTGTCTCAACGGCGTGTGCATACACACTCGTGTCACCTGTCTCAGATTACGCACATCGCGACGATACGAGCTATCGGGGTTGGCTTCAATCAGCTGCCGTAAGTTGCCTTCAGAGGGAAATAGGCTTGATCGGGGACCTGGGGTCAGAGGTCTGCACTTACAGGAGGCACGAGGGCTGGTGACCACCTCCACGCCCCCCCCCAAACCCCCCCCCCCCCCAGGTCAGCAAGTCCAGGGGTTGGAGGTCTGTATGAACCCAAAAGTCAAGGCCCAGAGGTCAAAGTGCAATGATCGGCAAGTCCTGAGGTCAATATCCAGAGTTCTGGAAGTTGAAGTCCAGACGTCAAGGCCTGAAGAGCAAAGCTCCCAGAGCACATTCAAAGGTCAGAGGTTTGTGCAAGTCTGCGAAGCCGGGCCGGGGACTGGAGGTTGAAGGCCTGATGTCTGGGAGTCTGAGTCTGGGCCTACAGGCTGGAAGTCGGAGGCCTGGAGTTGGCCTGTCCTTAGGCCCGAGGCCTGCCTGTGTGCCTCAGTGAGTGGGTGGGAGGGAAGAGAGGTTTGTTTTGTTACTGCTGCCGCTGGCATTGGCCCAGTGAGCATGGCGGGCATACTACGTTGGCACGGCAACCCTCGTGGGCTTCCCCCAGCCCAGCCGTGGGTTGCATTGGCTCTTAGTGCAAATGGCGCACTTCACCGCGTGCTTCAATGTACATGTGGCAAATAAATCTGAGGGTGGGGTGGCCTCATTCCATGTCTCAGGGGAATGAGGTCCTGGCCGACCCTTTTCCCCTCTGCAAAAACTTCTAATCCTTTGTTCCCGAAGATTTGGGGGGGGGGGGGGGGGAGAGAAAAAGACTAAATTCACTTGGATCGACGTTCTTTCTCGTGGGTGTCATGGCTGCCGAATTTGGGTGAATCAGCTCAAACGCTCCTTTCAAACCCTGGTAGCGCGGTGAGTCACATTCCAGACTTCGACAGAGGGGCCCTGCGCCGATCCCCACCCTGGTCCCCGCTAACTTCTCAGGGTGGGGGAACCAGCTGCCCCACTGGTTACCACGGAGACAGAGAGCCAGCAACTCATTCCTGTGCCTCTCAGATTCATCGTTGAAATTGGTTCCAGCATGGGTGAGGCCTAATCTGTTGGAGTACCGTGCGCCGTTCTGCTCATCGACCTACAGGAAAGATATCGATGAGATTGAGCGCGTATTGAGCTCGCGAAGATTCAGCGTGACATCTAAAACTTTGAGAGACTTCTGTAGACGTGTGGGTGAGGGAGTGTATTGACTGGCTGCGCCACAGCCTGGTATGGAAACACTGATGCCCTTGAACGGACAATCCTACAAAAAGTAGCGGCTACGGCCCAGTCCATTGTGGGTAAAGACCCCTCCGGCATCCATCATCAGGGACCCCCACCACCCAGGCCATACTCTCTTCTTGCTGCTGCCAGCAGGAAGGAGGTACAGGAGCCTCAGGACTCACACCACCAGGTTCAGGGACAGTTACTACCCCGCAACCATCAGGAAGGAGGTACAGGAGCCTCAGGACTCACACCACCAGGTTCAGGGACAGTTATCACCCCTCAACCATCAGGCTCCTGAATAAGAGGGGGCAACTTCACTCGCCCCCCCCCCCAATCACTGAAGTGTTCCCACAACCTAAGGGCTCTTCACCTCATGTTCTCGACATTTATCGCTTATTTACTTGTTATTATTTTGTTCTTTTCTTCTTCGTACTGTCAGAGTTTGTTAGCTTTTGCACGTTGGTTGTTTGTCCATTCTTTGCTGTGTGTAACTTGTCATTGACACTATTGTTTATTTCGATTTACTGCGAATTCACGTGAGAAATGAATCTCAGGGTCGTACATGGTGACACAGACATGCATTGATAATAAATTTACTTAGAATCTTTGTTGCCTGGAGCACAGGAGAAAAGAGGGGAGATTTGACAAGAGGTGTACAAAATTATGAGGGGTATAGCTAGGGTATTTACAGGCAGGCTTCCTCCACTGAGGCTGGGTAAGACTCGAACTAGAGGTCGTGGGTCAAGGGTGAAGGGGAACAGAAAGGGGAGCTTCTCCTCTCGAGAGTGGAGCAGGAGTGGAGGATGAGGGTCCGATTTCAGCATTTAAGATTGGATCGGTTCAAAGATGGGAGGGCTATGGAGGGCTACGTCAGGTGCAGATCAAGGGGACTGGGCAGAATAGCGGGTCAAGCACGTGCTAGGTGGGTCGAAGGGCCTATTTCTGCGCAGCAAAGCGTACGGTGAAATGGGCCGTCTGCGTTAACTGTCAATGCAACTCAAAGCTGTGTGCTGGGGGCAGCCGGCAAGCACGGCCACGTATTCCAGCGCCTACGTAGCACGCCCACAACATTCAGGACAACACAAGCAGCACCGAGGCAGGCTGTTCTTCCACCGACCCACCCTCACAAAAAGCCCTCCAATCCCAGGACAGGGCGCGCCAAGGTCTCCAGTCCCTGTCCTCGTACTCCCAGACACCGGGCCTCCAGTCCCAGGACAGGCCGCCTCTGGGCCTCCAGTCCCTGTCCTCGGACTCCCAGACACCGGGCCTCTAGTCCCAGGACAGGCTGCCTCTGGGCCTCCAGTCCCTGTCCTCTGACTCCCAGACACCGGGCCTCTCGTCCCAGGACAGGCTGCCTCTGGGCCTCCAGTCCCTGTCCTCGGACGCCCAGACAGCGGGCCTCCAACTTTGGACTTTTGGGGTTTGACTTTTGGGCCGTGACTTCCAAACTCACATGGACCTCCAGAACCTCTGGCTGCTCCCCCTCCCCCCTGAGAACGCTGTGGACCCCAATATGAGACACCCTGTCCCCTGGTACCGGAGTGTCCGTCAGGTCTACAGAATCTCCTCTAACCATCGACACCCTCCTCACCACCGCTCTCCCATTTCCGAGCCACGGAGCCAAATTCGGCTCTGGTCACCCTGGGAGGGTGCCTTTAAGCCGCGCGCAGGAAGTGCAGAGGAGGTTCAAAAATTACTTTCCGAGGGGCAGGGTGGCAGAGGGAGGTCAGGCAAGCTAGGACTTTGCCCAGTCAAGTGCAGGAGACTGAGGAGTGATCTCAAAGAGATCCTCATTGAGGGGTCAGCAGAGGGAAGGGTGAGCAGTTTGAAGGTCCTGGGTGGAAACATCTCTGAAGATCTATCCTGGGCCCAACTAGCGGCCTCTCAGACTCAAAGGTGGTCCCGTCGCCAATCGGTTGCGTGGCGGACTCCAAGCTTTGCGCCCCGGAGTTTTGCCCGCATCGACTCATAAGTGAGATCGAGGTCCCCGTGTCTGCTTACAGCTCCAGCAAACCCCTACCTTACAGAGCATTGCAGCTGGTCGCATCGCTGACTCCACTGTGGGCAGCATCAAGGACATCACTAGGGACCCCCACCACCCAGGATGTGCCCTCTTCTCATTGCTACCATCAGGGAGGAGGTTCAGGAGCCTAAAGACACACACTCAACGATTCAGGAACAGCTTCTTCCCCTCTGCCATCAGGGAGGAGGTACAGGAGCCTGAAGACACACACTCAATGATTCAGGAACAGCTTCTTCCCCTCTGCCATCAGGGAGGAGGCACAGGAGCCTGAAGACACACACTCAATGATTCAGGAACAGCTTCTTCCCCTCTGCCATCAGGGAGGAGGTACAGGAGCCTGAAGACACACACTCAACGATTCAGGAACAGCTTCTTCCCCTCTGCCATCAGGGAGGAGGTACAGGAGCCTGAAGACACACACTCAGCGATTCAGGAACAGCTTCTTCCCCTCTGCCATCAGGGAGGAGGTACAGGAGCCTGAAGACACACACTCAACGATTCAGGAACAGCTTCTTCCCCTCTGCCATCAGGGAGGAGGTACAGGAGCCTGAAGACACACACTCAGCGATTCAGGAACAGCTTCTTCCCCTCTGCCATCAGGGAGGAGGTACAGGAGCCTGAAGACACACACTCAACGATTCAGGAACAGCTTCTTCCCCTCTGCCATCAGGGAGGAGGTACAGGAGCCTGAAGACACACACTCAACGATTCAGGAACAGCTTCTTCCCCTCTGCCATCAGGGAGGAGGTACAGGAGCCTGAAGACACACACTCAGCGATTCAGGAACAGCTTCTTCCCCTCTGCCATCTGAATAGACATTGAACCCATGAATACTACCTCACTGTTTTTGCTCTTTATTTAATTTTATGTATTTAGTATTATCATTATATGCCATGTCATTTGACGTGGGCAATCTTGGCCCTCCATCTGGCACTACCGTGAGAGTTTCTAATAAGCTCTTTTCTCTATCCGTGACCATGATTGTCCTTGGCGAATTCTTCCTACCGAAGTGGTTTGCTATCGCCTTTTTCTGGGCAGTGCCTTTATAAGACGGGTGATCCCCAGCCGTTATCAATACTCTTCAGGGATTGTCTGGCCTGGCGTCAGTGGTCGCAGAACCAGGACTTGTCATCCGCACCGGCTGCTCGTACGACCCCACCACCTGCTCCGGTGGTTTCATCTGACCCTGCTCGGGGGTGGGGGGCTAAGCAGGTGCTACACCTTGCCCCAGGGAGACCTTTAGGCTAGCAGAGGGAAGGAGCGTCTTACACCTCTTTTGGTGGAGATGTATCTCCATCCGCCAACCAAATTTATAATAGTAAATATATTATATTTTTGACAAACTTCAATGGTATGGAAACACCAATGCCCTTGAACAGAAAATCCTACAAAAGTAGTAGATTCAACCCAGTACAACACAGATAAAGCCCTCCCAACCATCTGTATGAAACGCCGTCGCAGGAAAGCAGTGTCCATCATCAGGGACCCCCACCACCCAGGCCGTGCTCTCTTCTCACTGCCGCCATCAGGTAGAAGGTACAGGAGCCTCAGGACTCGCACCACCAGGTTCAGGAACAGTTACTACCCCTCAACCATCAGGAAAGAGGTACAGGAGCCTCAGGACCCACACCACCAGGTTCAGGAACAGTTACCACCCCTCAACCATCAGGTAGAAGGTACAGGAGCCTCAGGACCAACACCACCAGGTTCAGGAACAGTTACTACCCCTCAACCATCAGGTAGAAGGTACAGGAGCCTCAGGACTCGCACCACCAGGTTCAGGAACAGTTATCACCCCTCAACCATCAGGAAGGAGGTACAGGAGCCTCAGGACTCGCACCACCAGGTTCAGGAACAGTTATCACCCCTCAACCATCAGGAAGGAGGTACAGGAGCCTCAGGACTCACACCACCAGTTTCAAGAACAGTTACTACCCCTCAACCGTCAGGCTCCTGAGCAAAAGGGGACAACCATCCTCACAAACAAAGAGATAATCTGCGGACGCTGAAAATATAGAGCAGAACTCACAAAGTGCTGGAGGAACTCAGCAGGCCGGGCAGCATCTGTGGAAAAGAGTAAACGGTCGACGTTTTGGGGCCGAGACCCTTCGGCAGGACACTCACTCGAGATGTTCCGATCTCACCTCAAGGACTCTTTACCTCATGCTGCCGTTATTTATTGCTGTTTATTTATATTTTCATTTGCACAGTTTGTTGTCTTCTGCACTCTGGTTGATCTTTCACTGATCCTGTTTACAGTTACGATTCTATAGATTGGCTGAGTATGCCTGCAGGGAAATCAATCTCTGAGTTGTACGTGGTGATGTATTTGTATTCTGAGAAAAATTACTTCAAACTTTGGTTATATATCTTACTGTAATTTGCAGTAATATGTATATATTGGACTGCACTCCTGCTGCAAAACAACAAATTTCACACCATCCATCAATAATTCTGATAAAATCATGAAGGGTGTAGACAGTTGTGAATGCCCACAGATAGTGAGAACCCTCACAGTCTTTCTCTCAGGGCTGGGGAGTTGAGAGCTTGAGGGCACAGGTTTTTCATTTTCAATCTTTTTTTATTGATTTAAAAAAATAGGAATCAATACAAGTCAGAGGAGAAGTTATATCAGATACATATTTCAATAAAAGTACAAAGAAAGGAATATAGACTGTCAAAATCATATATAGTATAGTATTGAGCTCATATATAAAAGGAACCACAACTCCTCTTAACAATTCATTAAAAAAAGACTCAAAATTTCTACTGTTGAGGAAAAAAACCCACTAAACTAACCTAAAACAAAAAAGACTGGGCAGTCCATTTGAGAATATAATTATATTAAAAAAAAGGAAAAGTCCTTCTGGTCAAATCTGAAACATCATGGAGAAGAAAAAGATTACCTCAAAAAGTAAAAAAGAATTTAAATCATATGAAAATATTGAATGAAAGGTGGCCAGGTTTGCTCAAATTTGAAAGATGTATCAAACGTCCGACATTTCCTGCTTCCTTTGGAGTGATCGCAAAGATTGCCGGAAGTGAATTAGGTTGTAGGTCCAAACCTATGACTTTTGATCTCTTTCATCCTTTTCGCTCCTTATGGAGCTTAGGGCTCAACAAAAGTCCTCCACTTCCTGCGACCTCCAGCAGATGTTTTTGCAGTCTCCCAAGTTTGTCCGGCAGCTTTCAGTTCATCCAAAAGCCTACGCCTCCAGGTTTGCTTTGGGCGACCTCTTCTTCTCTTCCCTTGTGGATTCCATTCGAGTGATTGTCGAGTGACATTCGACTGGCTTTTCCTCAAAGTGTGGCCGACCCATCTCCACTTCCTCCTCCTCATCTGGAATACAACGGGCTCTTGGTTTGCTCTCTTCCGTAGGTCTAGGTTTGACACTCTGTCGTACCACTTGAGGTGGACGATCTGCCGGAGGCATTTGTTGAGAAAGGTCTGGATCTTGTGGCAGCTGGTGTTAGTGATTCTCCATGTTTCGGATCCATATAGCAGGATGGCTTTCACACTGGAGCTGAATACATGGAGCTTATTTTTGACAGAGATGGCCGTAGATCTCCAAACAGGTCGCAGGGTTGTGAAGGCATGATGGGCTTCTCCGATCCTTGCTCTAATGTCCTCATCTGTACCTCCTGATTTACCGATTTTGCTTCCGAGGTAGGTGAGGTAGGTGAAATTGTCTACAATGACTTTTGATAACGTTCTAAAAACATCTCTCCAAAAATTATTTAACTTTATACAAGACCAAAACATACAAGTTGCATCTATCACAGGTGGGATTACTAGAAAAAATGTGCTAGTTTATCTTTTGTGCACCGCCTTGAACTGAATCAAGGAGTGACGGGGGCAAATAGATGAATTGTTAACTAAATGATAACTTTATTCCACTGATCATCTGAACGTGACTCTCGAAGTTCCAATTCCCAAGCACGTTTAACCTTATCATTAGTCATCGTTGGTAAATTGATGAGCTGTTTATATATAATGGCTATAAATCGTTTTTGAAATGGTTTAATAGGGCACGGGTTTAAGGTGGGAGGGGGGAGAATTAGTCGGACCCGACTGGCAATACTTTCACCCCGAGGGAGGTCGGAACACGGAGCAAGCTGCCAGGGCTGTGGTTGGTGCGGAGCGGGACGGTAGCCTAGCGATTCCCGCCACTGGCCGTGAGGAGTTTGTACGTTCTCCCCGTGACCGCGGGGGTTTCCACCCACAGCCCAAGGGCGCACAGGTTAGGGTTAGGAAGATGTGGGCGTGCTACACCGGCGCCGGAAATGTCGGAATGCGGCGGCCGCCGGTGCAAACGACGCCGTTCACGGCCTGTTTCGATATACATGTGACAGACAACCTTCAAGTCTTTATCTTTCGATTAACACCATTTAAAAGGCGGTTGGACGGGTACAAGGTTAGGGAAAGGCTTAGACCTGAGGGATGTCGGCCAAACGCAGGCAGGGTCATGGAAAAGGACAGCACAGAAACAGGCCGTTTGGCCCATATAGACAATGCCGAAGCCGTTTAAACTGCCTGCTCCCATCAATCCGCCTCAGTCCTCCACACCCCTCCAGTCCATGTACCTGTCCAAATTTCTCTTAGACGTTGAAATCAAGCTCTCACGCACCACTTGTGCCGGCAGCTCGTTCCACACTCTCACCACCCTCTGAGTGAAGAAGTTTCCCCTCACGTTCCCCTTCAACTTTTCACCTTTCACCCTTAACCCATGACCTCTGGTTGTAGCCCCACCCAACCTCAGTGGAAAAAGCCTGCTTTCATTTACCCTATCTCTACCCCTCTTAACTTTGTATACCTCTATCAAATCCCCTCTCAATCTTCTAAGTTTCAAGAAATAAAGTCCTAACCTGTTCAATCTTTCCTTATAACTCGGGTCCTCCAGACCTGCCTACATCCTTGTAAAATTTCTCTGCACTGTTTCAGCCTTGCTTACATCTTCCCTGTAGGTAGGCGACCAAAACTGCACACAGTACTCCAAATTGGGCCTCACTGGTGTCTTACGCAACTTCAACAAAACATCCCATTTCCTGTACTCTAGCATCCCGCCTTCACTCAATGTTTAAAGGGATATAGGCCAAATGTGGGCAAGTGGAATTAGCTGAGATATCTGGGTCAGTATGGACTAGTTGGGCCGAAAGGCCTGTTTCTAGGCTGTACAACCATCCAGACTAATGCAGAGGGCTCCTAACAACATTTTAAAATCACTTTTAATCTAGGCGGCAGAATAAAGTTCCCAGTGAATTGGCAGGTTTAAGGGGATCAGGACACAGATCTCCATGAGCTGCCGGGACTTCCAAACAAAGGAAGCGGCGGTTAATCAGCTCTCAAACAAATCCTTCCTAAGGCAAGCTGACTAAAACCGCCAACAATACTCGCAATCACAAACAAGCGAAAGTCCACAGACGCTGGAAATCCAGAGCAACACACACACACACACACAAAATGCTGGAGGAACTTCAACAGGCCAGGCAGCGTCTGTGGAAAAGAGTACAGTCGACACTTCAGCCCCAGACCCTTTGGCAGGACTGGCAGAACACTCCCAAACACGGCCATCACTGATTGATGTCCGATTCCTGCCACCGCCCGCCAGGTGTTTGTACGCTGTCCCCGTGACCGCATGGGTCCAAAGACGTACCGGTTAGGGTTAGTAAGCTGCAGACGTGCCATGTTGGCGTCAGACGCTTCTGTGCTGACCCCCTCCCCCAGCCCAGCATACTCCTCGACTTGTGGACACATTTCACCGCGTTTCGATGTGATAAAGCTAACGTCTCTCGTTAATCCGAACGCTGAACGCAAGCGGTTCTGCGGACGCTGGAAATCCGGAGGAACGCACACAAAACACTGGAGGGGCTCGACAGGTCAGGAAAGGAATAAACGGTCGACGCTTCGGGCCGAAGCCTACCGTCGGGAGGGAGACGCCAGAGCCTCCCAAAAGCCAGGACATTACTCCCAGCACGGTCTCACCTGAAGACCAACCTCATCCCGTGACAAAACCCGGCAGATTATCTCCACCGCTTGCTACGCTTCACCCCAACATCAGAACTACCCCATCTCTCTCTGTTTAGGTCTTTTGGTCCCTCTAAACATTTTTTTTTGGGCCGTGGACTGCCACCATTAATCAAGGGGTCTGCAGGCCCCAGGTTGGGAAGCCCTGCTCCACACCAAAGGTGGCTTCCCAATTTTGCCAGTGCTCTGTTTCCGACGCCACCATCATGCGCACTCACTCAGCCCCTCTTCCTTAATCGCTTCTCAGACAGTGTGGAGGCTTTGCAGAGGATGGACAAGAGAGGTTTCTCTTACCCATCAACAACTCTACAGTTAACACTTGTTCAACGTCCTGGTTCCTGGCCTCTTTACTTTGCAGGATCTCGAATCTCCTTAAGGTTGTTTATAGCCGGGGGTGGTAATGGGGACCAGCTCCCACAAACTATTAAATGCTCCCAATGGCGTGCGATTCAAACGCCCCTGACAACCAGGCCCAGCTCCTGGCCTTCAAGTGTGGCTTAGCTACTAAGCCTGGCGGAACCGCTCCTACTGACTGAATCAGGTTACTGGAGCCTTAAAACCCGTCGCTTCGGGTAGACGGGGCCCATCAGCCGCGGCTGGCAGGCCATCTAGTTGCTTCTTTTCGACCTTTGTGGCGCATCGGGTGGCATTTCTCCCTGCCTCCGTAGCATTTGGCAGTCTTTTTAAAAACGAGGCTAAGTTGCTAGCTCAGCGTCCAACCCGGCGGGGGTGGAGAGCGGGAGAGAAGGCGGGATTCGAAGGCGGGACCGCTCGCGGCCAAGTCCAGTGCCGATGACTGGCCAGCTGGCAGCTCGTCTAGGAGTAGGAAGTCTCTGCCCTCAAACCTCCGCTGCCTTGCAGCCGTACCCGCTCATGGCGGAGGCTTTGGGAATGAACCCGGAGAGAAAATTCTGGAGCTGGATTCCCTAAGGGCCCCGCTGGTGCCAAACTGTATCGGTCTCTGCCGTTCCTTTGGGTTCATCGTGTTGAGGGGGAGCTCGGTACACGGAAAACAGCTTGCCCTCCGTATCGTTCTACCCAGGCTTACGAGTCCAGACAGCTAAGACGCAACATCCATGGTCGACTCCCACCAACAGAGGGAGCATCACGTGGGAGGCTCTACCATTAACAAAAAGGCTCGACAGAGAAACTTTCTGAGAATGATCCCGGGGATGAAAGGGTTAACATGGGAGGAGTGTTTGTTTGGTGGCTTTGGGGCCTGTACTCACTGGAGTTTAGAAGAACGAGGGTGGGGGGGGGGGGATCTCACTGGAAACTATCAAATATTGAAAGGCCTAGATAGACTGGACATGGGGATGATGTTTCCAATGGGGGGGGGGGGGGGGGGGGGAGAGGAGTCTTGGACCAGAGGGCACAAACTCAGAAATAGAGGAACACAGACGAGGAGGAATTTCTTTAGCCACAGGGTGGTGAATCTGAGGAATTCGTTACCACAGACGGCTGTGGAAACCAACTCATTTGGGTATATTTAAAGCAGAGGTTGACAGGTTCTTGATCAGCCGGGGCGTCAAAGGTCGCGGGGAGCAGGCAGGAGAATGGGGTCAGGAGGGATAGTCAGTCAGCCGCGATGGAATGGCAGAGCAGATTCGATGGGCTGAAAGGCCTCGTTCTGCCCCTGTGCCCCGCGGGAAGAACACGCACTAATCCTTCCGTGCACTCATCCCCCTGTGCTCTGAAGTGACTTGCCCAACATCCTCCCTCAAATTGTGCAATTTCAGCACGCCCTCGCTCCGTTCCACAGTGTCGGGTGAGAGAACATAAAGAGCATTACATCACAGTACAGGCCTTTTAACCTACTCCAAGATCAACCTAACCCTTCCCTCCCATGTAGCCTCCATTTTTCTATCATCAATGTGTCTGTCTAAATCACATAAGCATCCCTAATGCTACCATCACCCCAGCAGTGTGTTCCACACTGCCCATGAGAAAAACCATCTCTCACAACCCCCCCATCAATCCTTTCCTCCAATCTCCTTAAAGTTATGGCCCCTCGTGTTAGCCACTTCCACCCTGGGGAAAAGTCATGGGCCAAAGAATATTCCAATCCCAGCCCGGGGCCCTTTGTTTAAAGCGAAAACTTGAGTAAGTCTGCAGACGCTGGAAATTCACAGGGTCACGCACAAAACGCTGGAGGAACCGGGCAGGTCAGGTGGCATCTACGGGAAAGAGTACCTGACGAAGGGTCTTGGCCCAAAATGCCGACTGTTCACTCTTTTCCACAGATGCCGCCTAGCCTGCCAAGTTCCTCCAGCGTTTTGTGCGTGACCCTTTGTCTAAGGGAGGGCTGGACGCAGTCCAGAAGAGATTCCCCGGACTGGTTTGGTCCTGAGGCGATGTGCCGCCCAGTTGCACAGACTCATCCATGCCGACCGGGATCCCTCTCTAAACTTGTCCCCAAAAAACATTTGCTCTGCTTGGGACTGCAGGAGAGCGCAGCGGTTATCCCGACACTATCACAACTCAGGACGTCAGAATTCAGAGTTTAATTTCAGCATCCTCCAGAATAAATTTGTCCTGCTAGCACGTGGGTCTCTTCTGGGTGCCCTGGCTCCCAAAGACGTACTGGTTGGTAGGTTAATTGTTCATCGTAAATTGTCCTGTGATTAGGCTAGGGTTAAGTAGCTGGGTTCCCTCCTATATTGTCCATAATCCTTCATTTTCTCACTACAATGATCGTATCTAAGAATCCCTTAAATGGTCCTACTGTAAATAGATCTGATTGGTTAGACAAGCAGAAGACCCTGTGGGCTTAGTGAGCCCTGACTAGTTCAAAATCAGATTTATCAATGTTGACTTACGCGACGGGAAATTTATTTGATTTTTTTTTTGCTGAGGCGGGACTGAGAAAAACAATAACATTTCTATAAATGACCAAAGGTTTATAAATAGCACGGCACAGAGGACGGGCGAGTCCTCGCCCAGTTTTACGCACAGTGGGCTGGCCAGCCACGGACAAACAGTGCTACGTGGTCCTGATTTGCTGCCTCGCTCCGACCCTGAGAACTAACTTCCTGCCGAAACGGAGGCAGGTTGGCCCACAGGATGGGCTTGGGAAAACTTAACCAGCATCGTGGACATCCTCAGTCCATTCGCCTGCCCTGTTTTCTTTTTAATGATTGACTGCAGTCGAACAAAATCAGCGCAGGCAACAGATAATGAACTGCCTCCAGACAATGCTCCCAATGACCCCCTCCTCCCAGTCTTCGTTTTCATTGCAACATTCAAGCAATACTTCCCAACTTGTTAAAGCAGCAAAATAGTTTCATTTTCACTCCCAAAATGCTGATGGAACGCAGCAGGCCAGGCAGCATCTATAGGGAGAAGTGCTGTCGACGTTTCAGGCCGAGACCCTTCGTCAGGACTAACTGCTCTTTCCGGCTCTCAGCTTCACCCCCCCCCCCCCCCCCGGTCTTCTCCTATCATTTCGCATTTCTTCCCCCTCCTACTTTTAAATCTCTTACTATCTTTCCTTTCGGTCAGTCTTGACGAAGGGTCTCGGCCCGAAACGTCGACAGCGCTTCTCCCTATAGATGCTGCCTGGTCTGCTGTGTTCCACCAGCATTTTGTGTGTGTTGCTTGAATTTCCAGCACCTGCAGATTTCCTCATCTTGGTCGTTTTCACTCCTGCCCGTTTCCGGCATCTCCAAGCCCGAACGCTTGAAACCGCAGCGAGCAAGACTGTTCTGAGTTCTCTTTCTGCTTGTTTCTCAGCAACTACCAGCGGCATGGGATCACTGCTTTTTGAGGGCAAACATACGCAGTCGATGCTTTTTAAAAAAAACGCTCGATCTAATCACGGTGTCACTGTTAGAAAGAGTTCGGGACCGGTCTCCTGTCCCAATTGAGAGGCATAGCATCCCAAATAAGCAAAGGGAATCTCAGCAATTTTCTCTCTTTATACACACGCACACTATATATACGTGCACGCTCGCGGCCATAATTAACCAATGGCCAAATTAACTGAATCCACTGTGCTGCCCCAAGATTCATTTTCTTTAGAGGCGTTTATAGCAGAGCAAAACAAAATTAATCTCAAATAGCACATGGTGGCAGGAACACCCAGTGGCCACTTTATTAGGTACCCCTTTCCAGTACTAGGTAGCAATGGGCTGCTGTAGCCCGTCTGACATGCCGTGCATTCAGAAACGCACGCCGCTGTTGAAGCGTGTGGTTATTTGAGTTACAGTCGCCTTCCTGTCAGCTCGAACCAGTCTGACCATTTCCCGCTGATCTCTCTCGTTAACCAGGCGTTTTCAGCCACAGAGCTGCCACTCGCTGGATTTTTTATTCTGTTTTCTCACACCATTCTCTGCAAACTCGAGACATGGTTGTGTGTGAAAATCCCAGGAGATCAGCAGTTTCTGAGACTCAAACCACCATGGTCACAGTCGCACAGATCACATTCCTTCCCCAGTCTGACGTCTGGTCTGAACAACAACTGAACCTCTCGACCGCGTCAGCGTGCTTTGATGCACGGAGTCACTGCCACGTGATTGGCTGATGAGATATTTGCATAAACGAACAGGTGTACAGGTGTACCGAAAAACTGTTAGGGATTTTTAGGGATCATTCTGGAGTTACAAATAACAATTACAGATTAAATTGGCTGAGAGCCACTTCTATTCTTTGAAGAATAAAACCGGTACACAATTTAACTTCCACGATGAGGCTACTACGCTCAGGTTGGGGGGCAACTCTTCATATTCCGTCTGGCTAGCCTCCAACCTCATATGTACATTGATTTCTCCAAACTCCAGTAATATTTCCCTCCTCCCCCTCCCCCAATTTGCCCCCTGACCTTCCTTCTCCTCACCTGCCCATCACCGCCCACTGATGCCCCTCCTCCTTCACTCCCCCCCTCCCCATGGCCCACTCTCCTCTCCAATCAGATTCCTCCTTCTTCAGCCCTCCATTTTTCCACTAATCACCTCCCAGCTTCTTAACTTCTATTCCAGGCATCTTCCCCCTTCCATTCCTGAGGACGCTGTCTCGGCCGGCTATTCCTCTCCATAGACGCCGCCCGACCTGCTGAGTTCCTCCAGTGTTTTGTGCCTGTAACCCTCCTTAGTTGTATACTGATGGAGCCACGTAACAAAAAAGGTCTTTATTTTGGGTGCCTGTCGATTTGAATACCCAAAGGAGTTCTTGCTAGTCGGTTCATGTGACCATTGTAAATCTGTCATCCTCTAAGTTTGCTTGAAGAAAGATTAAAGATCGAAATAATAACTTAACCCCGGAACAGGGAAAGGCATCGTTTGCATCAATAACCAACACAGTCCGAGGATTATTCTGAGAGGGCAGCCTGCAGGTGTAGCGACCCAGCACCAACATGGCACACCTTCAACTTGCAAACCCCAACCCGTACATCGTTGGACAGGAGGAGGAAACCGGAGCACCCGGAGGAAGCCCACACAGTAACGGGGAGAGCGTACAAACTCCTCACAGGCAGCAGTGGGAATTGAACCCTTCCCATCTTACCAAGCAAAGGGCAACAGTTACCCTGGCCCCCATACTTAAGTGCTAAGGTTAACGTAGAAACATAGAAAATCTACAGTGAAATACAGGCCCTTCGGCCCATAAAGTTGTACCGAACATGTCCCTACCTTAGAAATTACTAGGCTTCCCTATAGCCCCCTACTTTACCAAGCTCCATATACCTATCTAAAAGCCTCTTAAAAGACCCTATCGTATCCGCCTCCACCACCGTTGCCGGCAGCCCATTCCGCGCACTCACCACTCTCTGAATAAAAAACTTACCCCTGACATCTCCTCTGTACCTACTCCCCAGCACCTTAAACCTGTGTCCTCTTGTGGCAACCATTTCAGCCCTGGGAAAAAGCCTCTGACTATCCACACGATCAATACCTCTCATCATCTTGTACACCTCCATCAGGTCACCTCTCATTATAGGAATCAAAACTGCAGTAAATTATATCAGGAGAGTGAGACCCTCTTGGATTTCCCTCCTGGTGGTTTGCTGTGTGAATGGACGATCTCACCTGGCCCCTCAATATCACCTCCCTGATTAAGGAAGCACAGCACTGCCCCTGCTTCCTGAGGAAATTGAGGCAAGTGAGGCCCCCACCACCCTCCAACATCGTAAAACTGAATTTTACAGAGCACCATTGAGAGCTTCCTGACAAGCTGCATCTCCGTCTGGTCCGGGAGCAGCCGAGCATCGGACCGGAAGTCCCTACAAAGGACTGTGAGAACGGCCGAGAGGATCACAGGGGTCTCCCTACTGTCCATCGGGGACATTTACCAGGAGTGCTGTGTACACAGGGCCCTTAGTATTATCCAGGATCCCACCCGTCCATCCAGCATCCTCTCTGACTTTCTACCATCAGGCAGGAGACTCCGATGCAAAGACAGGAATGGTCGGGATGGGAAACAGCTTCTTCCCCCAGGCCGTCAGGCTTCTGAACTCCCTGCCGCATTGCATTCGAGGTGTCACCAGTTAATCTGTTCCGTACCTGACTATATTTAATTGAGGCACTTTACTTCATTTATGTGTAATCCATCTGCAGATTTTTACCCTTACTTTCCTAAATTACTGTGTGTTATACGGACTACACTTAAGTGGGATCCAGGATCAGCCTTGATGGGCTGAATGGCCGTGATGGGCTGTGGTTTGGACAGAAGCTGTCCCATTGGACAGTGTACGGTTCGACGACAATAAACTTAACTTGAACAAAGACTTCGACACATTTCAGTTATGGTTTATCTACAGTCGCTCGCAACCAGTCAAGGCACACCTTCCCCTCCGCCCCTCCTCGATGCAGCCTGTAGGCATCGCTCTCCCTCGTGACTCCCTCGTTCCCTCCCCACTCACCTCCCCCCGGCACTCATCCTTGCCGGTGGAAGAAGTGCCACACCTGCCCCTATGCCTCCTCCCTCACCACCATTCAGGGCTCCTAACAGCCCCTCTGGGTGAGGCGACGCTCCGCCTGCGAGTCCGTCAGAGTCGGCTATGTGGCACCCTCCCCGTCGGTGAGACCCGGCACGGACCGGGGAACCACCTTTGCTCCGTCGGGCACCCATTCCAATCCAAATGCCCATTCTGACCTCTCTGTCCATGGCTCTCTTTACTGCTGCTATGAGACCAGGCTCGTGTTTCATCTGGGCAGCCTCCACCCTGAGGGTACGATCGTCAATTTAAACCAGAAGACCATAATGAATAGGAGCAGACTGAAGCCATTTGGCCCATCGAATCTGCTCCACCATTTCATCACGGCTGATCCATTTTCCCTCTCAGCCCCAATTTCCTGCCTTCTCCCCGCATCCCTTCATGCTCTGACCTATCTAGAATCTATCGGCCTCTGCCTTAAACATACGTAAAGACTCGGCCTCCACAGCTGCCCGAGGCAAAGAATTTCACAGATTTACCACCCTCTGGCTAAAGAAATTTCTCTTCATCTCTGTTCTAAAAGGACGTCCATCTATTCTGAGGTTGTGTCCTCTGGTCCTAGACTCCCCCACTATAGGAAACATCCAGTCCGCACCCACTCAATCTGTGTCCTCTGGTCCTGGACTCCCCCACTATCAGAAACATCCTCTCCGCACCCACTCTATCTGTGTCCTCTGGTCCGAGACTCTCCCCACTATAGGAAACATCCTCTCCGCACCCACTCTATCTGTGTCCTCTGGTCCGAGACTCCCCCACTATAGGAAACATCCACTCTATCTGTGTCCTCTGGTCCGAGACTCTCCCCACTACAGGAAACATCCTCTCCACATCCACTCTGTGTCCTCTGGTCCGAGACTCTCCCCACTATAGGAAACATCCTCTCCACATCCACTCTATCTGTGTCCTCTGTTCCGAGACTCTCCCCACTATAGGAAACATCCTCTCCACATCCACTCTATCTGTGTCCTCTGGTCCTAGACTCCCCCACTATAGGAAACATCCAGTCCGCACCCACTCAATATGTGTCCTCTGGTCCTGGACTCCCCCACTACAGGAAACATCCTCTCCACATCCACTCTATCTGTGTCCTCTGGTCCGAGACTCTCCCCACTATAGGAAACATCCTCTCCGCACCCACTCTATCTGTGTCCTCTGGTCCGAGACTCCCCCACTATAGGAAACATCCACTCTATCTGTGTCCTCTGGTCCGAGACTCTCCCCACTACAGGAAACATCCTCTCCACATCCACTCTATCTGTGTCCTCTGGTCCGAGACTCTCCCCACTATAGGAAACATCCTCTCCACATCCACTCTATCTGTGTCCTCTGTTCCGAGACTCTCCCCACTATAGGAAACATCCTCTCCACATCCACTCTATCTGTGTCCTCTGGTCCGAGACTCTCCCCACTATAGGAAACATCCTCTCCACATCCACTCTATCTGTGTCCTCTGTTCCGAGACTCTCCCCACTATAGGAAACATCCTCTCCACATCCACTCTATCTGTGTCCTCTGGTCCTAGACTCCCCCACTATAGGAAACATCCTCTCCACATCCACTCTATCTGTGTTCTCTGGTCATAGACTCCCCCACTATAGGAAACATCCTCTCCACATCCACTCTATCTGTGTTCTCTGGTCATAGACTCCCCCACTATAGGAAACATCCTCTCCACATCCACTCTATCTGTGTCCTCTGGTCCTAGACTCCCCCACTATAGGAAACATCCTCTCCGCACCCACTCTATCTGTGTCCTCTGGTCCTAGACTCCCCCACTATAGGAAACATCCTCTCCACATCCACTCTATCTGTGTCCTCTGGTCATAGACTCCCCCACTATAGGAAACATCCTCTCCGCACCCACTCTATCTGTGTCCTCTGGTCCTAGACTCCCCCTCTATAGGAAACATCCTCTCCACATCCACTCTATCTGTGTCCTCTGGTCCTAGACTCCCCCACTATAGGAAACAACCTCTCCACATCCACTCATTCTGTGTCCTCTGGTCCTAGACTCCCCCACTATAGGAAACATCCTCTCCACATTCACTCTGTGTTCTCTGGTCATAGACTCCCCCACTATAGGAAACATCCTCTCCACATCCACTCTATCTGTGTCCTCTGGTCCTAGACTCCCCCACTATAGGAAACATCCTCTCCGCACCCACTCTATCTGTGTCCTCTGGTCCTAGACTCCCCCACTATAGGAAACATCCTCTCCACATCCACTCTATCTGTGTCCTCTGGTCATAGACTCCCCCACTATAGGAAACATCCTCTCCGCACCCACTCTATCTGTGTCCTCTGGTCCTAGACTCCCCCTCTATAGGAAACATCCTCTCCACATCCACTCTGTCTGTGTCCTCTGGTCCTAGACTCCCCCACTATAGGAAACATCCTCTCCACATCCACTCTATCTGCGTCCTCTGGTCCTAGACTCCCCCACTATAGGAAACATCCTCTCCACATCCACTCTATCTGTGTCCTCTGGTCCGAGACTCCCCCACTATAGGAAACATCCACTCTATCTGTGTCCTCTGGTCCAAGACTCTCCCCACTACAGGAAACATCCTCTCCACATCCACTCTGTGTCCTCTGGTCCGAGACTCTCCCCACTATAGGAAACATCCTCTCCACATCCACTCTATCTGTGTCCTCTGTTCCGAGACTCTCCCCACTATAGGAAACATCCTCTCCACATCCACTCTGTCTGTGTCCTCTGGTCCTAGACTCCCCCACTATAGGAAACATCCTCTCCACATCCACTCTATCTGCGTCCTCTGGTCCTAGACTCCCCCACTATAGGAAACATCCTCTCCACATCCACTCTATCTGTGTCCTCTGGTCCGAGACTCCCCCACTATAGGAAACATCCACTCTATCTGTGTCCTCTGGTCCGAGACTCTCCCCACTACAGGAAACATCCTCTCCACATCCACTCTGTGTCCTCTGGTCCGAGACTCTCCCCACTATAGGAAACATCCTCTCCACATCCACTCTATCTGTGCCCTCTGGTCCTAGACTCCCCCCACTATAGGAAACATCCTCTCCACATCCACTCTATCTGTGTCCTCTGGTCCTAGACTCCCCCACTATAGGAAACATCCAGTCCGCACCCACTCAATATGTGTCCTCTGGTCCTGGACTCCCCCACTACAGGAAACATCCTCTCCACATCCACTCTATCTGTGTCCTCTGGTCCGAGACTCTCCCCACTATAGGAAACATCCTCTCCGCACCCACTCTATCTGTGTCCTCTGGTCCGAGACTCCCCCACTATAGGAAACATCCTCTCCGCACCCACTCTATCTGTGTCCTCTGGTCCTAGACTCCCCCTCTATAGGAAACATCCTCTCCACATCCACTCTGTCTGTGTCCTCTGGTCCTAGACTCCCCCACTATAGGAAACATCCTCTCCACATCCACTCTATCTGCGTCCTCTGGTCCTAGACTCCCCCACTATAGGAAACATCCTCTCCACATCCACTCTATCTGTGTCCTCTGGTCCGAGACTCCCCCACTATAGGAAACATCCACTCTATCTGTGTCCTCTGGTCCAAGACTCTCCCCACTACAGGAAACATCCTCTCCACATCCACTCTGTGTCCTCTGGTCCGAGACTCTCCCCACTATAGGAAACATCCTCTCCACATCCACTCTATCTGTGTCCTCTGTTCCGAGACTCTCCCCACTATAGGAAACATCCTCTCCACATCCACTCTGTCTGTGTCCTCTGGTCCTAGACTCCCCCACTATAGGAAACATCCTCTCCGCACCCACTCTATCTGTGTCCTCTGGTCCTAGACTCCCCCACTATAGGAAACATCCAGTCCGCACCCACTCAATATGTGTCCTCTGGTCCTGGACTCCCCCACTACAGGAAACATCCTCTCCACATCCACTCTATCTGTGTCCTCTGGTCCGAGACTCTCCCCACTATAGGAAACATCCTCTCCGCACCCACTCTATCTGTGTCCTCTGGTCCGAGACTCCCCCACTATAGGAAACATCCACTCTATCTGTGTCCTCTGGTCCGAGACTCTCCCCACTACAGGAAACATCCTCTCCACATCCACTCTATCTGTGTCCTCTGGTCCGAGACTCTCCCCACTATAGGAAACATCCTCTCCACATCCACTCTATCTGTGTCCTCTGTTCCGAGACTCTCCCCACTATAGGAAACATCCTCTCCACATCCACTCTATCTGTGTCCTCTGGTCCGAGACTCTCCCCACTATAGGAAACATCCTCTCCACATCCACTCTATCTGTGTCCTCTGTTCCGAGACTCTCCCCACTATAGGAAACATCCTCTCCACATCCACTCTATCTGTGTCCTCTGGTCCTAGACTCCCCCACTATAGGAAACATCCTCTCCACATCCACTCTATCTGTGTTCTCTGGTCATAGACTCCCCCACTATAGGAAACATCCTCTCCACATCCACTCTATCTGTGTTCTCTGGTCATAGACTCCCCCACTATAGGAAACATCCTCTCCACATCCACTCTATCTGTGTCCTCTGGTCCTAGACTCCCCCACTATAGGAAACATCCTCTCCGCACCCACTCTATCTGTGTCCTCTGGTCCTAGACTCCCCCACTATAGGAAACATCCTCTCCACATCCACTCTATCTGTGTCCTCTGGTCATAGACTCCCCCACTATAGGAAACATCCTCTCCGCACCCACTCTATCTGTGTCCTCTGGTCCTAGACTCCCCCTCTATAGGAAACATCCTCTCCACATCCACTCTATCTGTGTCCTCTGGTCCTAGACTCCCCCACTATAGGAAACAACCTCTCCACATCCACTCATTCTGTGTCCTCTGGTCCTAGACTCCCCCACTATAGGAAACATCCTCTCCACATTCACTCTGTGTTCTCTGGTCATAGACTCCCCCACTATAGGAAACATCCTCTCCACATCCACTCTATCTGTGTCCTCTGGTCCTAGACTCCCCCACTATAGGAAACATCCTCTCCGCACCCACTCTATCTGTGTCCTCTGGTCCTAGACTCCCCCACTATAGGAAACATCCTCTCCACATCCACTCTATCTGTGTCCTCTGGTCATAGACTCCCCCACTATAGGAAACATCCTCTCCGCACCCACTCTATCTGTGTCCTCTGGTCCTAGACTCCCCCTCTATAGGAAACATCCTCTCCACATCCACTCTGTCTGTGTCCTCTGGTCCTAGACTCCCCCACTATAGGAAACATCCTCTCCACATCCACTCTATCTGCGTCCTCTGGTCCTAGACTCCCCCACTATAGGAAACATCCTCTCCACATCCACTCTATCTGTGTCCTCTGGTCCGAGACTCCCCCACTATAGGAAACATCCACTCTATCTGTGTCCTCTGGTCCAAGACTCTCCCCACTACAGGAAACATCCTCTCCACATCCACTCTGTGTCCTCTGGTCCGAGACTCTCCCCACTATAGGAAACATCCTCTCCACATCCACTCTATCTGTGTCCTCTGTTCCGAGACTCTCCCCACTATAGGAAACATCCTCTCCACATCCACTCTGTCTGTGTCCTCTGGTCCTAGACTCCCCCACTATAGGAAACATCCTCTCCACATCCACTCTATCTGCGTCCTCTGGTCCTAGACTCCCCCACTATAGGAAACATCCTCTCCACATCCACTCTATCTGTGTCCTCTGGTCCGAGACTCCCCCACTATAGGAAACATCCACTCTATCTGTGTCCTCTGGTCCGAGACTCTCCCCACTACAGGAAACATCCTCTCCACATCCACTCTGTGTCCTCTGGTCCGAGACTCTCCCCACTATAGGAAACATCCTCTCCACATCCACTCTATCTGTGCCCTCTGGTCCTAGACTCCCCCCACTATAGGAAACATCCTCTCCACGTCCACTCTATCAAAGCCTTTCATCATTCGATAGGTTTCAATTAGGTCACCCCACATTCTTCTGAATTCTAGTGACTACAGGCCCAGAGCCATTAAACACTCTTTATATGACGAGACATTCAGCCCTGGAATCATTTTCATGAATCTCCTCTGAACCCTCTCCAGTTTCAGCACATCCTTTCTAAGATCAGGGGGGCCAATACTCCTACTGGGGCCTCGCCAGTGCTTTACAAAGTCTCAACATTACATCCTGGCTTTTATATTCCAGTCCTCTTGAAATTAATGCTGACATTGCATTTGCCTTCCTCACCACAGACTCAAACTGCAAATTAATCTTTAGGGAATACTGCATGAAGACTCCCAAGTCCTTTGTGCTTTTTTTTATATTTTCTCTTCATTTATAAGACAGTTAACCCTTTCATTTCTTCTACCAAAGTGCATGACCATATACTTCCTCACACTGCTTTCCATCTGCCATTTCTTTACCATTCTCCTGAGCTGTCCGAGTCCTTCTGTAGCCTCTCGATTTCCTCAAAACTGCCTGCCCCTCCACCCATCTTTGTGCCGTCTGCAAACTTTGCAAAGTCATCAATCCCATCAGCCAAATCATTGACATATAGCGTAAAGGGAATCTGTCTCGACACAGACTCCTGTGGAACACCACGAGCTGCCAAACAGAAAGGCTCCCTTTATTCCCACTCTTTGCCTCCTGCCAATCAGCCACTGCTTTACCCGTGCTAGGATCGTTCCTGGAATACCACGGGCTCGTAGCTTCACATGAGCTGCCTCATGTGCGACACCTGGTCAAAGGCCTTCTGAAAATCCAAAAATCCAAAGATTCCAACATCTTCCCAACCACTGAGCTCAGACTAACTGGCCTATAGTTTCCTTTCTTCTGCCTCTCTCCCTTCTTGAAGAGTGGAGTGAGATTTGCAATTTTCCTGTCTTCCGGAACCGTCCCCGAATCTAGTGGTTCTTGAAAGATCATTACTAATGCCTCCACAATCCCTTCAGCCTCCTCTTTCAGAACCCTGGAGCGTACACCATCTGGTCCAGGGGATTTATCCACCTTCAGACCTTTCAGATTCCCAAGAACCTTCTCTCTAGTGATGGTAACTTCACACACTTCATGACCCCTGACTCCTGGAACTTCCACCATACTGTTTGTGTCTTCCAAAGAGAAGACAGAAACAAAGTACTGTTTCCTAGTCCCCCATTACTGCCCCTCCAAGCATTATTTTTCAGCAATCTGATATCCACTCTCACCTCTCTTTTACACTTCCAGTATCTGCAAAAAGTTCTGGCATCCTCTTTAATATTATTGGCTAGTTTACTTTTGTGTTGCATCTTTACCCTCTGAGTGAATTTTTTTAGTTGCCTTCTGTTGATTTTTTAGAAGTTTCCCGATCCTCTAATGTCCCACTAATTTTTGTTCTATTGTATGCCCTTTCTTTTAGCTTTTATGTTAGCTTTGTCTTAGACTATAAGACCATAAGACAAAGGAGCAAAAGTCAGCCATTCAGCCAATCGCGTCTGCTCCGCCATTTCATCATGAGCTGATCCAATCTCCCATTTAGTCCCACTCCCCCACCTTCTCACCATAACCTTTGATGCCCTGGCTGCTCAGATACCTATCAATCTCTGCCTTAAATACACCCAATGACTTGTCCTCCACTGCCACCCGTGGCAACAAATTCCACAGATTCACCACCCTCTGGCTAAAAAATTTCTTCAAATCTTGTCTTCTCTTGTTAGCCACAGTTGCGTCATCTTTCCTTTAGATTACTTCTTCCTCTTTGGGACGTACATATCCTGTGCCTTTTGAATTGCTTCCAGAAATTCCAGCCATTGCTACTCTGCCATCATCCCTGCCAGTGTTCTTTTCCAATCAATTCTGGCCAACTCCTCTCTCATGCCTTTGTAATTCCCTTTACTCCACTGAAATACTGATACATCTGACTTTAGCTTCTCCCTCTCAAATGTCAGGGTGAACTTGACCATATTATGATCACTTTTCCCTTCGTGTTCTTTTACTTCAAGCTCTGCAATCAATTCCGGTCCATTGCACAACACCCAATCCAGAATAGCTGACCTCCTAGAGGGCTCACCACGAGCTGCTCGAAAAAGGCATCTCATAGGCACTTGAGAAATACCCCTTCCCGGAATCCAACACCAACTTGATTTTCCCAATCTACCCACATATCGAAATCCCCACATGACTATAGTAACATTGCCCTTTTGCAATGCATTTTCTATCTCACATTGTAATTTGCAGGCCACATCCTTACTACTGTTGTATACAACTCCCATCAGGGTCTTTTTACCCTCGCAGTTCCCTCAGCTCTACCCAGAATGATTCAACACCTTCTATCCCTCCGTCACCACTTTCTAATGATTTGATTTCATTTTTTTTTACCAACAGAGCAACACCCCCCCCCCGCCACCCCCCCAGCCTTCCCTTTCCATAGGCTGTGTGTCCCTGGACATCAAGATCCCGGCTATAATCTCTCAGCCATGATTCAGCGATGCCGACAACATCATAACCTGCCAATCGGTGACTGTGCTGGAAGTTCTTCGACCTTGTTCAGTACACTGCGCACATTCAGATATAACACTTCCAGTCCTGTATTCACCCTTTTCGATCTTGTCCGCCTTTTACGTTGCAGCTCACCCTGTTGACTGCAATTTTGCCCTATCAACAGCCTCTCCTCACTTCACATTGCCTCTGTCTGTAAACCAGCTTCCTCATCTTCAGCACCATTATCCACCTTTCCTACGATACTTCTTGCATTGAAATATGTGCAGCTTGGGGTTCCGAAACCGACCCAGGACAGAAAGCCACGCTCTATAATAATTAAATTCCTTCAGTACAGCACCAAGACACAGATTCTACAAAGGGCCTGGGGTAAGAAGAGAGTGTTTTTCGACGATAAATTAATATATTTCGACCAAGATTACCCCCCCCGCGGTCCTGCAGAAACGCAAAGAATACTCTGAAGTAAAGCAAGTACTAAAGCAAAATAAGATTAGATTTCAAACTCCGTACCCTATTAAACTTTGAGTGTTTTATGTCAATGGGACATGGTTGTACCAGATGGTGGAAGAGGCGACTACAGAAATGAAGGCCAGAGGTTTGCCCGTCAGTGTCAGTCACCAAAATGAGGGAAAGCCTGACTGAGGAACTGTTCCGCTCCGCTTGGGAAATAGTGCGAGAATCGAGAAGTCAGGAGACGGGAGGAGGCGAAGAAAAATATATCAGGAAGAGACCAGGAGTTTCCCGAAGGCAGTCCTCACCCCCTTCAGAAGAGCCATAAGATTTAGCTAACTTTAAAAATGTTGAGAAGCTAAATGAAAGCAAAAGTACACGGTGATATACCTCTCTCGAGAAATACTTATTATAATGTGGATTTTATATTATATCTACATATCTCTCTCTCTCTCTCTATATATATATATATATATATATATATACACACACACACACACATAGGAGTACACAGAGAAAACTTTTCTGTGTGATGGATTTGTTCACTGACTTTTATGAATACTGCAATGGGGGCCCTCAACTCACAAGTAGGAGGGGTTATCCCCCACACTTAGACATTTCCTCTAGCTCAACACAGGGTCATCTACTAGAGACCTCAGCCTTGGAATCACACGTTCGTTTCCATTTTTGTTATTATTCGCGTTTCTTGGTTCGTATTTGTTCAGGGAGTAGATCGATTAAGTTTTATTCTAATTTCAATGGTACATTGACAGATAAATACAGATGGCTAAGGACAAGGTAAAATTCATTTTTTTTATGTCAATGGGCTATTAAATTCAATCAAACGTAAGAGAATTTTATCCAATGTGGAACAATTTGACTCATACTGGGAAAAATGGTTTAACTACATAATGCCTCATAGGCCTGACTTTATTCTCACAAATCGATGAATCTGTTGTAAACAAAAGATCACTCCCTACTTGTACATAGTTCTTTCCTTTTGCTTGTTTTAACTCTCCACTCTTTTCTATAAGTGTGTACCTCAGATAAATACTTTGTGGAGATTTGTGATATATATGATTATATGATATACATGTACAATGTCTGAAATACATCTTATAGAAATGTTTGTTTGATGATGAACTTCAATAAAAAAAATTACAAAAAAAAAGAAATGTACACAGCTCAGGACACTAGATTCCTCCAATAATTTGCCCCCCCATCTCTCTTTTGTCCATCCCCCCATTCTGGATCCTCTCTCACCCCTTTTCTTCTCCTCATCTGCCCATCACCTCCCTCTGGTGCCCCTCCTCCTTCCCTTTCTCCCCTCATCCACTCTCCTCTCCAATCAGATTCCTCCTTCATCCTATTACCTCTTCCACCTATCACATCCCAGCGTCTTACTTCATCCCTCCTCCCTTACCTTCCCCCCAATCACCTTCTAGCTTGCACTCCTCCCCCTCCCCCACCTTCTTATGTTCTTTTTAGCTCTGACGAAGGGTCTCGGCCCGAAACGTCAACTCTTTATTCCCCTCCACAGATGCTGCCTGACCTGCTGCGTTCTGCCAGCATTTTGCGTGCGTAGATCATTAGACTCAGAGCACAAGAGAACAGAAATAAGCCCTTTGGCCCATCTAGCCCATGCTGACCCCCCATTCTTGGCTGCCACCGACTCTGAAACGTCCAAGCGAACACGCCCATGCTCGGGAGCTTTCACCACAGCCATCCACCCAGAAGACACATACAAGCAGCATGAGACATGCCCTAAAAAGGCAGCGCAAGTCAAAAAGATAAATTCTTTAACGAGACATCGACATCATCACCCAATTTCTGGCTCCGGCTCCCAAAAGTAGAGCTTCAGAATTTCCTAGCTCTCCGGATTAAAGTAATCCTCCCAGACCTGCACATCCTCAACCAGGACAACTTTTCACCGTCAGAGGAGTCTGTCAGAATGTCGTTCACTTTCTCTGTCTCACACACACGCATCAAACCACTCCCATCATCGTACAAAGACAGGCGCCTCGGGTCTTCATACTGACCCCACGCTCAAACCGGTGCTCACCCACATCCCTCCCATCTACACGGATCCCCCCCACTCCTCGCCCTGTCCTGTTCAAAAAGACTTTTAAACCTGGTAACCATACCTGCAGGACTGTTCTGGGCTCTTGCAAAGTTTTGCACACACAGTCCAGACCGTCCCACAATGTCCCATACGCAGTCCAGGCCGTCCCACAATGTCCCGTACACAGTCCAGGCCGTCCCACTGTCTCACACACACAGTCCAGACCGTCCCACAATGTCCCATACACAGTCCAGGCCGTCCCACAATGTCCCGTACACAGTCCAGACCGTCCCACAATGTCCCGTACACAGTCCAGGCCGTCCCACAATGTCCCGTACACAGTCCAGGCCGTCCCACAATGTCCCGTACGCAGTCCAGGCCGTCCCACAATGTCCCGTACACAGTCCAGACCGTCCCACTGTGTCTCACACAGAGTCCAGACCGTCCCACAATGTCCCGTACACAGTCCAGACCGTCCCACAATGTCCCGTACACAGTCCAGGCCGTCCCACAATGTCCCGTACACAATCCAGGCCGTCGCACTGTGTCTCACACAGAGTCCAGGCCGTTCCACAATGTCCCGTACACAGTCCAGGCCGTCCCACAATATCCCGTACACAGTCCAGGCCGTCCCACAATGTCCCGTACACAGTCCAGGCCGTCCCACAATGTCCCGTACACAGTCCAGGCCGTCCCACAATGTCCCGTACACAGTCCAGGCTGTCCCACAATGTCCCGTACACAGTCCAGACTGTCCCACAATGTCCCGTACACAGTCCAGGCCGTCCCACAATGTCCCGTACACAGTCCAGGCCGTCCCACAATGTCCCGTACACAGTCCAGGCCGTCCCACAATGTCCCGTACACAGTCCAGGCCGTCCCACAATGTCCCGTACACAGTCCAGACCATCCCGCAATGTCCCGTACACAGTCCAGGCCGTCCCACAATGTCCCGTACACAGTCCAGGCCGTCCCACAATGTCCCGTACACAGTCCAGACCATCCCGCAATGTCCCGTACACAGTCCAGGCCGACCCACAATGTCCCGTACACAGTCCAGGCCGTCCCACAATGTCCCGTACACAGTCCAGGCCGTCCCACAATGTCACGTACACAGTCCAGGCCGTCCCACAATGTCCCGTACACAGTCCAGGCCGTCCCACAATGTCCCGTACACAGTCCGGGCCGTCCCACTGTCTCACACAGTCCCACAATGTCCCGTACACAGTCCAGGCCGTCCCACAATGTCCCATACACAGTCCAGGCCGTCCCACAATGTCCCGTACACAGTCCAGGCCGTCCCACAATGTCCCGTACACAGTCCAGGCCGTCCCACAATGTCCCGTACACAGTCCAGACCGTCCCACAATGTCCCATACACAGTCCAGACCGTCCCACTGTGTCTCACACAGAGTCCAGACCGTCCCACAATGTCCCGTACACAGTCCAGACCGTCCCACAATGTCCCGTACACAGTCCAGGCCGTCCCACAATGTCCCGTACACAGTCCAGGCCGTCCACAATGTCCCGTACACAGTCCAGACCGTCCCACAATGTCCCGTACACAGTCCAGACCGTCCCACTGTCTCACACAGAGTCCAGGCCGTCCCACAATGTCCCGTACACAGTCCAGACCGTCCCACAATGTCCCATACACAGTCCAGACCGTCCCACTGTGTCTCACACAGAGTCCAGAGCTGATTCAAGCCTGACCATCAACTCATTTAACCGACCCATTATGTTCCTCACCCACACCAGATTTAACCCTGTCCCAGCACAATGGGGCAATCTGCAGAGGGTTGATGGGCTTAGGTCCGTAGCGGGTGATCACCAACTGCCCAACCTGGGCCAACCTCATAGATGCCACGGCCAAGAAATCTCACCAACGGCCCTACTTCCTCAGGAGGCTAACGGAATTCGGCATGTTCCCGGTAACGCTCGCCAAGTTTTTAATCGATGCAACACAGGACACATCCTATCCAGCTCAGTCACTGCTTGGTTCTGTAACCCAACGTGTGTGTGGTGGTGGTGGGGGGGGGGGGGGGGAGCATGAGACGAGATCACTGTTAAACAAGCACTTTGGGTCAGCATAGAATCGATGGGCTGAATAGCCCCTTGCCCGTGCTGTACGACAAGGGGAGGAGTCATCAGTCTAAATGGCCCCATGTCTGTGCCGCTTGAACTTCCTTACAGAAACGCTTCAAACAAAATGACCAAGGTGGCCCCAAAATAAGAACCTGGGGAGGTTCAGTGAAGCCAAGGCCCGAAGGTCAAAAGGAGACAGGGCAAAGGTCAAGGGCCACTTACCTTGGGTACTTTGGCAAACCGTCCAGTCCGTGTGTCCCGGATGTAGCAGATATCCAGCAGGTCGACCTCCTGGCGGGGGAAAGAGGGGAAAACAGGTGGTTACAGGAGGTCAGAGGATTTCGGGAAACGTCGTTTGAAACAGAACAGCGCGCGGGGTTAAATTAAGGCAGTAAAACGAACAGGTTCAAACTGTCTAAAACACTGCTGGGCCGTTGACCAGCTTCTGGTTGCCTCATTGCAGGGCGGAGACCTTGGGGAAAGGCCCAGACGAGGATCAGAGGAGGAGAGGATGTCACTGTCTCAGAGGACCTGTCCCGGACCCATCATATAAATATAATTGCAGAGAAAGACGGCAGCACCTCTACTTCCTCAGGAGTCTGCAGAGGCTCAGCATGTCGCCGAAAACCATAGAACTATAGAACAGTACAGGCCCTTCAGCCCTCCATGTTGTGCTGACCCATATAATCCTTAAAAAAAAGTACTAAACCCACACTACCCCATAACCCTCCATTTTTCTTTCATCCGTGTGCCTGTCCAAGAGGCTCTTAAATACCCCTAATGTTTTAGCCTCCACCACCATCCCTGGCAAGTCATTCCAGGCAACCACAGCCCTCTGTGTAAAAAAACTTACCCCTGATGTCTCCCCTAGACTTCCCTCCCTTAATTTTGTACAGATGCCCTCTGGTGTTTGCAAACTTCCACAGATGTGAGGTGGAAAGTGTGCTGACTGGCTGTGTCACGGCCTGGAACGGGAACGGCAATGCCTTTCAGTGGAAAATCCCACAAAAGGTAGTGGATTTGACCCAGTGGATAACAGAACCACCAACCCCTCCCCCCCACCCCCAGCCATTGAACACATCTATGTGAAATGTTGGCATAGAAAAGAAGCATCCTTCATCAGGGACCCCTACCACCCAGGCCGTGCTCTCTTCTCACTGCTGCCATCAGGTAGAAGGTGCGGGAACCTCAGGACTCACACCACCAGGGTCAGGAACAGTTATCACCCCTCAACCATCAGGAAGGAGGTACAGGAGCCTCAGGACTCGCACCACCAGGTTCAGGAACAGTTACTACCCCTCAACCATCAGGAAGAAGGTACAGGAGCCTCACGACTCACACCACCAGGTTCAGGAACAGTTATCACCCCTCAACCATCAGGTAGAAGGTACAGGAGCCTCAGGACTCGCACCACCAGGTTCAGGAACAGTTACTACCCCTCAACCATCAGGAAGAAGGTACAGGAGCCTCAGGACTCGCACCACCAGGTTCAGGAACAGTTATCACCCCTCAACCATCAGGAAGGAGGTACAGGAGCCTCAGGTCCCACACCACCAGGTTCAGGAACAGTTACTACCCCTCAACCATCAGGAAGAAGGTACAGGAGCCTCAGGACTCACACCATCAGGTTCAGGAACAGTTATCACCCCTCCACCATCAGGAAGGAGGTACAGGAGCCTCAGGTCCCATACCACCAGGTTCAGGAACAGTTACCACCCCTCAACCATCAGGTAGAAGGTACAGGAGCCTCAGGTCCCATACCACCAGGTTCAGGAACAGTTACCACCCCTCAACCATCAGGTAGAAGGTACAGGAGCCTCAGGACTCGCACCACCAGGCTCAGGATCAGTTATCACCCCTCAACCATCAGGTAGAAGGTACAGGAGCCTCAGGACTCGCACCACCAGGTTCAGGAACAGTTATCACCCCTCAACCATCAGGAACGAGGTACAGGAGCCTCAGGACTCGCACCATCAGGTTCAAGATCAGTTACCACCCCTCAACCACCAGGCAGGAGGTACAGGAGCCTCAGGACTCACACAGCCAGGTTCAGGAACAGTTACTACCCCTCCACCATCAGGAAGGAGGTACAGGAGCCTCAGGTCCCATACCACCAGGGTCAGGAACAGTTACTACCCCTCAACCATCAGGAAGGAGGTACAGGAGCCTCAGGACTCACACCATCAGGTTCAGGAACAGTTACCACCCCTCAACCATCAGGTAGAAGGTACAGGAGCCTCAGGACTCGCACCACCAGGTTCAGGATCAGTTATCACCCCTCAACCATCAGGTAGAAGGTACAGGAGCCTCAGGACCCGCACCACCAGGTTCAGGAACAGTTATCACCCCTCAACCATCAGGAAGGAGGTATAGGAGCCTCAGGACTCGCACCACCAGGTTCAGGAACAGTTATCACCCCTCAACCATCAGGAAGGAGGTACAGGAGCCTCAGGTCCCACACCACCAGGTTCAGGAACAGTTACTACCCCTCAACCATCAGGAAGAAGGTCCAGGAGCCTCAGGACTCACACCACCAGGTTCAGGAACAGTTATCACCCCTCCACCATCAGGAAGGAGGTACAGGAGCCTCAGGTCCCACACCACCAGGTTCAGGAACAGTTACCACCCCTCAACCATCAGGTAGAAGGTACAGGAGCCTCAGGACTCGCACCATCAGGTTCAGGAACAGTTACCACCCCTCAACCATCAGGTAGAAGGTACGGGAACCTCAGGACTCACACCACCAGGTTCAGGAACAGTTACTACCCCTCCACCATCAGGAAGGAGGTACAGGAGCCTCAGGACTCGCACCATCAGGTTCAGGAACAGTTACTACCCCTCCACCATCAGGAAGGAGGTACAGGAGCCTCAGGTCCCATACCACCAGGGTCAGGAACAGTTACTACCCCTCAACCATCAGGAAGGAGGTACAGGAGCCTCAGGACTCACACCATCAGGTTCAGGAACAGTTACCACCCTTCAACCATCAGGTAGAAGGTACAGGAGCCTCAGGACTCGCACCACCAGGTTCAGGAACAGTTACCACCCCTCAGCCATCAGGTAGAAGGTACAGGAGCCTCAGGACTCGCACCACCAGGTTCAGGAACAGTTATCACCCCTCAACCATCAGGAAGGAGGTACAGGAGCCTCAGGACTCACACCACCAGGTTCAGGAACAGTTACCACCCCTCAACCATCAGGTAGAAGGTACAGGAGCCTCAGGTCCCACACCACCAGGTTCAGGAACAGTTATCACCCCTCAACCATCAGGAAGGAGGTACAGGAGCCTCAGGACTCACACCACCAGGTTCAGGAACAGTTACCACCCTTCAACCATCAGGAAGGAGTTACAGGAGCCTCAGGACTCACACCACCAGGTTCAGGAACAGTTACTACCCATCAACCATCAGGCTCCTGAACAAAAGGGGACAACAAATTTACAAACTCTTATCTTGTTCTTTCATGCTCGTTATTTATTGCTACTTACTTATTATCTGCATTTGCGCAGTTTGTTTACAGCTCCTGATGTTTGTAGTTAACTGATCCTGTTTACAGTCACTGTTCTATAGATTTGCTGAGGATGCCCGCAGGGAAATGAATCTCAGAGCTGTATGTGTGTACTCTGATAGTGAATTTTACTTTAAACTTTGGACGAAAGGAGGATGAGAAATGCACGAAAGAGGTGTACAAGTTCTTTAAGTTTGTTACAGCTGGGGGTGGTAATGGGGACAAGCTCCCACTGCCTATCAAATGCTCCCGTCTCAAACAGCCTCTGACATCCAAGTCCACCTCCTGGCCTTCAGGTGCGGCTCAGCTACTGAGCCCGGTGGAGCAGTTTCTACTGACAGAAGCAGCAAAGGCCTTAAAACGGGTCGCTTCGGGCAGACGGGGCTCGTCGGCAGCTCATCCAGGAGAAGGAAAACTCTGATCCCAAACCTCACGGGAGGAGGCTTCGGGAGTGAACCCCGAGGGAAAAATCCGGGTGTGCAGTCCCTCAGGCAGTCCTGCGTCGAGTTCAACGCTGACTGGCAACTCTTGCCACGCCGCTGGTGCCAAACTGTGTCGGTCTCTGCCGTTCATTCTGGGTTCGCCCGATGCGTGGAGAGGAGGAGCTTGCTGCACGGGCAACAGCTCGCTCTCCGTATCGTACAGTCCCGGTTGGAGCGCCTAGACAGCGAGGACTGAATAAGAATGGTCACTGCCGACCATCGGAGGCCCTCATACATTCACTCACAAGACTGACATCCGGTGGACAGCCAGAGATTTTTTAGACCATAAGACGTAGGAGCAGAATTAGGCCATTCGGCCCGTCGAGTCCGCTCCGCCATTCCATCATAGTCAATCCCAGATCCCACTCAACCTGCCTTCTCGCCATATCCTTCGATGCCCCGACCGATCAGGAAACGATCAACTTCCGCCTTAAATATACCCACGGACTTGACCTCCACTGCAGTCTGTGGCAGAGCATTCCACAGATTCACTACTCTCTGGCTAAAAAAATTCCTCCTGACCTCTGTTCCAAAAGGTTGCCTCTCATTTTGAGGCTGGATACCCCCACCAGAGGAAACATCCTCTCTCCATCCACCCTATCGAGTCCTTTCAATATTTGGTGGGTTTCAATGAGATTCCCCCCACCCCCCCCCCCACATTCTACTAAATTCCAGTGAGTACAGACCCAAAGCTGCCAAACTCTCCTCGTATGTTAACCCCTTCATTCCCTGGAATCATCCTCGTGAACCTCCTCTGGACTCTCTCCAATGACAACACATCCCTTCTGAGATAAGGAGCCCAACACTGTTGACGATACTCCAAGTGTGGCCTGACTAATGCCTTATAAAGGCTTAACATTATCTCCTTGTTTTTATATTCCGTTCCTCTTGAAATAAATGCCAAAGTAGCTCTTGCCTTCTTTACCGCAGACTCAGCACGTAAATTAACCAATTCTTCTTAAAAACTTGTTTAAGTCCCACTGCAATGCATTGCTTCCTCAGCACGACCTACCCCTCCACCTATCTTCATATCACCTGCAAGAAAGCCACCAATTCCATTATCCAAATCATTGACAAACAATGTGAAAAGTAGCGGTCCCAATACTGACCCCTGAGGAACACCACTAGTCACTGTCAGCCAACCAGAAAAGTTCCCCTTTATTCCCACTCACTGCCTCCTGTCTGTCAGCCATTTCCCTCCCCATGCCAGAATCTTTCCTGTAACACCATAGGATTTTATCTGGTTAAACAGCCCCGTGTGTGGCACCTTATCAAATGGCTTCAGAAAAACTAAGTGACATCCACTGGCTCTCCTTTTGCCTCTGCTTGTTACTTCCTCGAAGAATTCTAATATATTTTTCAGGCAAGATGTCCCTTTATAGAAACATTTTATCATTAGTCTCCAAGTTCCCCGAAACCCCATCCTTAATAATAGACTCCAACACTTTCCCAGCATCTGAGGTTAGGCTCACTGGCCTATAACATCCTCTCTTTTGTCTTCCTCCCTTAAAGAGTGGAGTGACGTTTGCAATCTTCCAGTCCTCCGGGACCGTGCCAGAGTCAAATGATTCTTGAAAGATCACGACCAATGCGTCAGTTCAGCAACCTCTCTCCGGACTCGGGGATGTCGTCCACCTGGTCCAGGTGTCTTATCCGCCTCAAGACCTTTGAGTTTGCCTGGTACTTTTTGCTTTGTAATAGCAACAACACTCACTCCTGCTCCCTGACACTCACGGACCTCTGGCACACTGCTAGTGTCTTCCACAGTGGAGACAGGTGAAAAGTACCCATTAAGTTCACCTGCCATTACTTTGTCCCCCATTACTGCCTCACCAGCATCCTTTTCCAGTGGTCCAATATCAACTCTCACCTCCCTTTTACTCTTCATATAAATGAAAAAAGAATTCAAATCTCGCTTCACATTATTGGCTAGTCCACTCTCATATTTCATCTTTTCCCTTCTTGTAGCTTTCTGCCCAATCATCCAACTTCCCACTCACTTTTGCGACCTCATATGCCCTTTCCTTGGCTCTTATGCAGTCCCTAACTTCCCCTGTCAGCCATGGTTGCCTACCCCTGCCATTTTGAGAATGACTTCTGTGGGACATATCTATCCTGCACCTTGTGAACTATTCCCAGAAACTTCAGCCATTTCTGTTCTGCTGTCACCCCCATCGGTATCCTCCACTCCACCTGGGAAAACTCCTCTCATGCCCCTGAAATTCCCTTTATTCCATTGCGATACTGATACATCTGACTGTGCTTCTCCCTCTCAAACTGCAGTATGAATTTAATCATATTATGATCACTGCCTCTTAAGGGTTCCTTTACGTTAAGCTCCCTAACAAAATATGGATTAATACACAACACCCAAGCTATGATAACCTTTCCCTAGTAGGCTCAAGCACAAGCTGCTCTAAAAAGTCACCCCATAGGCATTAAACAAACTCCCTCTCTTGTGATCCGACGTCAACCCGATTTTCCCAATCCCCATGCATATTGAAGCCCCCCGTTACAATTCTGTCCTTACCCTTATTACAAGTCTTTCCCAGCCCCCTTTGCAGTCTCAACCCCACATCTTGGCTACTATTTGGAGGCTTGTATACGATTCCCATAATGGTTTTTTTCTCAACCTTGTGGTTTCTTAATTCCACCCACAAAATTTCAACATTCTCTGACCCTATGTCACCTCTTCCTAAAGATGTAATTCCATCTCTTACCAACAGAGCCCAAGATTTCCTGCCTGACCTTTCGATTCAAAGTATTTCTTTTAATAAGTATTTCTATGACCTTCATTCAGCCACAACTCCGTGATGCTCACAATGTCCTACTGACCAATCTCTAATCACGTCATGAGGCCACCTCATTCCAAATCCTGTGTGCATTTAAATACAGCACCTTCAGTCCTGTATTCTTTGCCCTTTTGAATTTTGCCTCTGTGGTACAATTTAACTCTTTGCTCTGACTGCATTCCTACCCAATCATTAGCTTGTTCTTCCTTACATTCATGTCACACCCATCGTCTACTTGTAAACCTGCTGGCTCATCCTCAGCTCTATCATCCTGGCTCCCATTGCCCTGCCAAATTAGTTTAAACCACTCCCAACAGCTCTAGCAAGGGGCAGAAGCAGCTAACACGAGGGGACATAACTTTAAGGTGACTGGAGGAAAGTATTGGGGAGGGGCTGTCAAAGGTAGGCGTGTCACACAGAGAGTGGAACGCACCGTCAGAGATGGTGATAGAAGCAGATGCATTAGGTACATTCCCGGATAGAAACATGGACGATAGGGAAAAATGGAGGTCTATGTGGGAGGGAAGGGTTAGATTGATCTCAGAGCACGTTAAAGAGACAGTACAGCATTGTGGGCCGAAGGACCTGTACTGTGCTGGAATAGGACACAGGATAGTACAGCCACAGTTGCCTACCCAGCTAAAAAGCAAATCAGAAACACCCAAACACTAACCATATAACAATTACAGCACGGAAACAGGCCATCTCGGCCCTTCGTCCGTGCTGAACACTTACACTCACCTAGTCCCACCAACCTGCACTCAGCCCATAACCCTCCATTCCTTTCCTGTCCATATACCTATCCAATTTTACTTTAAATGACAATACCGAACCTGCCTCTACCACTTCTACTGGAAGCTCGTTCAACACAGCTACCACCCTCTGAGTAAAGAAATTCCCCCTCATGTTACCCCAAAACTTTTACCCCTTAACTCTCAACTCATGTCCTTGTTTGAATCTCCCCTACTCTCAATGGGAAAAGCCTATCCACGTCAACCCTATCTATCCCTCTCATAATTTTAAATACCTCTATTAAGTCCCCCCTCAACCTTCTACGCTCCAAAGAATAAAGACCCAACTTGTTCAACCTTTCTCTGTAACTTAGGTGCTGAAACCCAGGTAACATTCTAGTAAATCTCCTCTGTACTCACTCTATTTTGTTGACATCTTTCCTATAATTCGGTGACCAGAACTACACAATACTCCAAATTTGGCCTCACCAATGCCTTGTACAATTTTAACATTACACCCCAACTCCTATACTCAATGCTCTGATTTATAAAGGCCAGCATACCAAAAGCTTTCTTCACCACCCCATCCACATGAGATTCCACCTTCAGGGAACTAAGCACCATTATTCCCAGATCACTCTGTTCTACAATCCCTCCATCTTCCTCACATCCATGTGTCTATCCAAACATCTCTTAAAAGCTCAGGAGGATCATGGCGCCTAACGGTGACTCCTTTGCTTGCATCTTTGGAAACAGATCTATTTCCATCTTTAATATCTCTGTTTTCTCCCTTTCAGGGTTCTTTTGAAGACCCTGACCTGGAGTTATGCGCTGCGCTCTTTGCAGGAATGGGACCCGCTCTCGGGGTTTGACGAATGGCCGGTGCTCGGCACATCGAGGGCTCGGCCTGAGAGAGAAGCTTGCCTTCGGCGGACCGAGATTTCGTGGCTCTGGAGTCGGAGGGGATCAGAGGTCGGCGTCTGGGCACGAGATCGTTGTGTCGAGGGAGAGGGAAAGATCTAAGGCTGCGTGCCCAGAGACCCGAGATCTTTGGGCACAGAGCTCGGAAAAAGCCACGCAACAGACTTTTAACATCGCAAGCCAGCGCGTTGTCTGTTACGTCTCCCCTCTCGCTGTGAAACGGGGACACCTCTTTCTCCCTTATTAGGGAGAGAGAGGGCCTGTGGGATGTCGAATACCGGGCGAACAAGTAGTCTTCGATGTTGCTTTGCTCACGCCTGCAGGCTCGGTGGTGGGTGTCGATGCTTTTTTTTTGCTGGTGTCGGGGTGGGGGGGGTCGTGTTTGCTGCTGCTTACGCACGGGAGGAAGGAGACTTTGGGGTTCTAACATTTAGCTGTCATTCGTTCTTTGGGGGCACTCCTGCTTGTAGTGGATGGTTGCAAAGAAAAAGCATTTCATGATGTATATTGTATACATTTCTCTGACATTGGAAACTTTTGAAAAGCCTCTCACAGATCTGCCAAACCAGGCAGCACATTCCAGGCACCCACCACCGAGTTAAAAAAAAAAGTTCTGTGTTCTAAAATATTGAATCAGTTATACTACAAATACTGGAAAAATTACAACGGTATATTGTATTACAATTTTAAGCAGAGGAACATTAAACCACAAGAAAATTATCAATTCTACACTCTGATCCGCCGGCATGCAAGCTCGGACAATGCCAGCCCTGAGAAAGCCCCACACCATCAACATCGTCTCTTCTCCCCCCCGCCCCCTCCAAGACAATCCTAGAATGAAAGGGGAGATGTGGGTCCAGGGCGGATTCCTACATTGCGTCGGGCCAGGGATGGTCAAGGGCTGACCAGCAAGGGCGCATTAGGGTGACAACACCCTGGGAAAGGTTTCAAGAGGGCCTTGGGCAACCCCAAGGCGCGGAGAACAAACTGCCTGGAAAGCAGACCCGAAAGGTTCAGCAGATGCCGGAAATCCGGTGCGGCGCACGCAACCGGCCAGACTCAGCAGGTCAGGCAGCACCTATGGGGGGGAATGAACAGCCGGCATTTCGGGCAGGCACCTTTCGTCGGGGGTAATGGAGATAATTTAGATCAGAAAGTAGACCGATAGTGCGCTGGGATCTCAGAAGACCCCAGGACGGGAGAAGTTCTGGGTGGAGGAGGACTATGGAGGCCGGGTGGGGTGGGATACAGGATAACCGGACTGGGCAGGAAGGAGCATTTCGGGATGGGGGAGCAGGAATCCCTCTCTCTCTGGCCTGCTCCGACTGGGAAGAGACTCAAAGCATCCTGGGATGTAGGAGGACCAGGACCAGCAGCCAGGACTTGAACCACTCCACAATTAAGGAAGACTTGGCCAAGGGAAAAAATCCCAGGGAACCTTGTGGTGAACTATGTGCCTGTCGGGACACGCCCCTGCTGACTGCTCCTGTGGCTCCTCCCACAGGCCCCTGTATAAAGGAGACCTGCGGCCTGAAGATCGGCCTCAGTCTCCAGGACCTTGTATGATAGACACTCACTCCTGGTTCCTTCTTCCAGTCAATAAAAGCCGATATCTCGCCTACGTCTCAGTGTGAGTTATTGATGGTGCATCAAACCTTAACACAAAGGATCCGATGAGACTAAACACACAGGGAAAGGGGGAAAAAAAATCAGTTCCCCAAATAGGAAATGGCTTAAATGCAAGGAGCAACAACAAAAAGCAGGCCTCAATAACCACATGCAAACTTCACATAAGTGCTTGTCAGAGGGAGGTGGCAGCGAGCCAGGCTGGGCTCGTTTACAGTCAAGTGCGGTTTTCTCGAGATGAGAGGGAGCAGAGGCTGGCCCAGAGGGCACACAATCCAGAACGCTGTCTCCTGTCAGCGGGGGAGCCTGCTGCACAGAAATCCCAGCATCTGGCCTCCATGTTCTCAACTCCCCACGCACACCGACAGTCTGCTTCGATTGGGGGGGGGGGGGGGAGGTGGGGAGGTGGGGAGGGAGGAGAGAAGGGGAAAGGCATGGGGAAACTGGGGAAGGGGAGGTAAAGGGAAGGGAAAGTTGAGGGGAGGGGTAAAAGGGAGGGGGTTAGAGGGGGAGTGGGGAGGGAGGAGGGAAGGGTAAAGGCATGGGGAAACGGGAAGGGGAGATGAAGGGAAAGGAGGGGAGGGGTAAAAGGGAGGGGGAGGAGGGGAGGAAGGAGGAGGGGAGGGGGAGGAGGGAGGGGAGGAGAGGGGAAGGGTGGGGAGGGGCGCCCGGCCTGAATTACTTTAAGCATGTACGTGCTGCTCTGGATTTCCAGCATTTGCAGAATCTCTTGTGCTCAGGGCTAGTAACACTGACATATCTTGTGAAATTTGCTGCTTTGTAGTGGCAGTGCAGTGCAAGACATTAGAAATTACTACAAGTTACAACAAGAAGTTTTATAAATCATGCAAAATGAGGACAAGGTAGAGAGATGGAGTTCACGAGTTCACTGTCCAATCAGAAATCCGATGACGGAGGGGGAGAAGCTGTTCCCAGGACAATGAGTGTGTGTATGTCTACAGCCTCCTGTGCCACCTCCCTGAATGAGAAGAGGGCACATCTTATGTTCAAACACGGCACACGGGGCTGGCTTAGGTGGGCAATTTGGCCACGGTGAATGAAGGGCCTGTGCCACGCAGTAGACAGTGTGACTGTAACTAGTTCAGGCCACCGCAAATTATCCCCTGAAGAGACCCACAGACAGCCGGTAGCGTGGCGGCCACAGATACAGTAGGGGAGTTTAATAGATTCTTCGATTGGAAGCCGAGTCTGCTGAGAATGGATGGAGACGGACAGGGCCCAGGTAGAAGGGATTCGTTTGGTTGGGTGTCGAGGGTTAAGAGAGAAAGGGTCAGATCGATTTTTGGAGAAGGTTAAAAGGTTAGTACAACATCCTGGGCCGAAGGGTCCGTGCTGCCCACTTGTACTCTATTGCATTGCCACGTGCCCATCGAAATCGACAACCCTCAAGGGTCACTGCAATTTTGGCGACAACGTGGCACACCCACGAATCACTAACGCTAACATCTTTGGAATTTGGGAGGAAGCCGGAACACTTAATGTCTAGGACCAGAGGACACAGATAGAGTGGATGTGGAGAGGATATTTCCTATAGTGGGGGAGTCTAGGACCAGAGGACACAGATAGAGTGGATGTGGAGAGGATGTTTCCTGTAGTGGGGGTGTCTAGGACCAGAGGACACAGATAGAGTGGATGTGGAGAGGATGTTTCCTATAGTGGGGAGAGTCTCGGAACAGAGGACACAGATAGAGTGGATGTGGAGAGGATGTTTCCTATAGTGGGGAGAGTCTCGGACCAGAGGACACAGAGTGGATGTGGAGAGGATGTTTCCTGTAGTGGGGAGAGTCTCGGACCAGAGGACACAGATAGAGTGGATGTGGAGAGGATGTTTCCTATGGTGGGTGAGGACACAGCCTCAGAATCGAAGGACATCCCTTTAGTAGAGCGACAAGGAGGAATCTCTTTAGCCAGAGGTTATTGAACTTCACATTCCACCGAGGTTCAGAGTAAATTTTATTATCAAGGTCAGTATATATATCAGTATATACAACCCTAAGACTCATTTCTCTGCAGGCATATTCAGCCAATCTACAGAATAGTAACTGTAAACAGGATCGATAAAAGATCAACCAGAGGGCAGAAGACAACTGTGCAAATGCAAATATAGATAAATAGCAATAAATAACGAGAGCATGAAATAACAAGGTAAAGAGTCCTTAATGTGAGATCATTGGTTGTGGGAAGACCAGAATTAGAATGAACGTAGTTAACCTCTTTTGTTCAAGAGCCTGATGGCTGAGGGGTGATAACTGTTCCTGAACCTGGTGGTGTGTGTCCTGAGGCTCCTGTACCTCCTTCCCAATGCTTGAGGGGTGGTAACTGTTCCTGAACCTGGTGGTGTGAGTCCTGAGGCTCTCATACCTTCTACCTGATGGGTGAGCGAGAATTCATTGCCACAGGCGGCTGTGGAGGCCAAGTCACTGGGTATATTTAAAGCCGAGGTTAATAGGTTCCTGATTAGTAAGGATATCAAAGGAAGAAGGTGTGCAAATGGGGTTGAGGGAGATTAAAATCAGCCATGATCCAACAGTGGAACAGAATCGATGGGCCAAATGGCCTGGTTCTGGTCTTGCACCTTACGGCCGTCGATGCTGTGCACCCACCGTCTCCGCGGCCCCTCCCCACCCGTGCTGTCTGGGCCCTGGTATCCACCCTGTCAGTGCAAACATACTTTGACCTGAAGATCTTGGCAACGACGTGACAATCAGTGTGGAACAAATCACAGCTCGCTTCTAATCTGTGCCGTGCACTCGAGAAGCTCTCAGCGAGTGACGCCGCCTTCCCTCGCCACCCCTCCTGCACGGCTGATTAACCCTCGCCTTCCTCCGACAATCCAACCGGCCCACGACCCGCAGCCCTGGCATTCACGGACTCCTCCGGAGAAGTTTCAGAACGTATGCACCTAGTGCACGTTCACGTTCTTCTGCTGCCGCAGCCCGTCCACTTCAAGGTTCGACCCGTCACGCGTTCAGAGAAGCTCTTCTGCCCACCACTGTTGCAACGGGTAGTTTTATGAGTTACCGTCACCTTCCCATCAGCCTGACCCAGTCTGGCCGTTCTCCTCCGACCTCTCTCATTAACGGGGCGTTTTCACCCACAGAACCGCCGCTTACAGGCTGTTTTTTTTTTATATATATAATTTTTCGCACCATTCTCTGTAAACTCTAGAGACTGTCGTGTGTGAAAAATCCCAGGAGATCAGTTTCCGAGATATGCACACCACCCCATCTGGCACCGGCAAGCATTTCACGGTCAAAGTCACTTTGACCGCATTTCCTCCCCCATTCTTCACCGTGGCGGCGTGCTTTGATGAATCGAGTCGCTGCCACTTGATTGGCCGATTAGATATTTGCATAAACGAGCAGGTGCACAGGTGTACCTTAGGGTCGTTACGCTCCAAATGTATCTGCCTCTCCCAGCCCCAGCAGAGGTTACGATATCACTGAGGGAGGATGAATACCCATCAGTTTTACTCCACCCATGAGCAAAAAGGCAGCAAGCTACTCCGCCATGACAGCTAAAGTCTGTTGTTCCCAACTGGAGGGGGTGCGAGAGGGGTGGAAGACTATCACAGCTCTGGGTGTCGAAAGAGCAGAGACAATTCTGGCGTCCCCTGTAATGAGTCTCTGTACGCACTCCACCACGTGCTCTGGTTTCCTCCCACAGTCCAAAGGTTAGATGGTCATGGTAATGGTCCCGTGACGGGTTAGGGCAAATCGGGGCTGTGGGATTGCTGGTGCCAGATGGGGTGGTTTGAGTATCTCAGAAGGAGCTAATTCTTGCAGTATCACTAAATAAAATGAATGAATAAATGAATCAAAGCAGTTTGTACCATCTACAAGATGCACTGCAACAACATACTGAAGTTCCCAAGACAGCACCTTCCAGACCCACGACCCCTGTCATCTAAGGAGGACAAGGATGGCAGATATCCGGGAACACCACCACTGGGAAATCCCCCTCCAAGTCCCAACTCAGAAACGTATCGCCATTCCTTCATTGTCACTGGATTAAAGTTGTGGAATTCCCTCCCCAACAGCACCTGTGGGTGTGCCCACACCTCAGGGACTGCAGCGGTTCAAGAAGGCAGCCTATCACCACCTTCTCAAGGGCAACTAGGGACGGGCAATAAATGCCGGCTCAGCTGGCGACCCCCACAGCCCGTAAAAATGAATAATTTCTTTTTTAAAAAGTGACGGTCTCCAACAGCTGAACCGCGAGCCTGATTATCTCGCCCCGCGGTGCCCGCGTGCAAAGGGCACGTCTCCGTCCCTGGCACGTGGTACCACGTCCGTCGTTCCTCAGCAGTGAGGAACCTCCTCCGGTCACCTCCCCGTCACTGAGGGGGAGAATCCAAGGGCACACGACGCCTTCCTGGGTTTACAGCCCCGCTACAGCCCCTGTAGCTATACCCCCTTCAACTCCCCCTTACCCCCCCCTCCAAATCTACCCTTGCCCCACACCAGGGGGCAATTAACCCACTCATTCCTCACAGAGCTGGGATGAGGGAGGTTCCGATTCAGAATCAGGATTAATATCGCTGGCCTATGCCGTGAAATTAACTGTTATGCAACAGTACAGTACACAAAAACTGAATTACTTACTGTAATTCAGTAATTTACTCTATATATTAAAAAGAGAAATTGAATCTATGGTGCAAAAAAAAAGCAGTGAGGTAGTGTTCAGGAGTTCAATGTCCGTTCAGAAATCTGATGGGAGAGGAGAAGAAGCTGTTCCTGAATTGCTGAGTGTGTGTCTTCAGGCTCCTGTACCTCCTCCCTGATGGCAGAGGGGAAGAGGCTGTTCCTGAATCGCTGAGTGTGTGTCTTCAGGCTCCTGTACCTCCTCCCTGATGGCAGAGGGGAAGAGGCTGTTCCTGAATCGCTGAGTGTGTGTCTTCAGGCTCCTGTACCTCCTCACTGATGGCAGAGGGGAAGAAGCTGTTCCTGAATCGCTGAGTGTGTGTCTTCAGGCTCCTGTACCTCCTCCCTGATGGCAGAGGGGAAGAAGCTGTTCCTGAATCGCTGAGTGTGTGTCTTCAGGCTCCTGTACCCCCTCCCTGATGGCAGAGGGGAAGAAGCTGTTCCTGAATCGCTGAGTGTGTGTCTTCAGGCTCCTGTACCCCCTCCCTGATGGCAGAGGGGAAGAAGCTGTTCCTGAATCGCTGAGTGTGTGTCTTCAGGCTCCTGTACCTCCTCCCTGATGGTAGCAATGAGAAGAGGGCATGCCCTGGGTGGTGGGGGTCCTTAATGATGGCCGCTGCCTTTCTGAGGCATCGCTCCTTGAAGACGTTCTGCATGCTGGTGCCCGTGATGGAGCTGACTGAGTTTAAAACTGTCTGCAGCTCGTTTTCAACCCTGTGCAGGAGCAGACTGCCCTCCAAATACCAGACGGCAAAGCAGCCAGTTAGAATACATCTGTAGAAATTTGCAAGAGTCCTTGGTGATAAACAAAATCTCCTCAAACTCCTTGTGAAGTATAGCCGCTGTTGTGCCTTCTTTGCAGCTGCCTCGACCCGTTGGGTCCAGGATCGATCCTGGACTCGGATGATCGCGTGGAGTTCGGGCCGCCCCACGACAGGAGGATGTAGAAGAGGTTTACTCGGTGCCACGGGGGTGGGGGTGGGGGGGTAGTCAGACAAACTTGGGCTGCTTTCTCAGGGGCGGTAAAGATCAGCGTTATTCGTCACATGCATGTCCTAATGCGGGGAAAGGCACCGCCTGCAGCAAATCGAATCGCGCCGGCGGGCTGCCCGCTTCCGGCTGCCAACGCAGCACACCCGCGCACGTCCTGGGAACGCGGGAGCAAACCTGCGCAGTACGCACAAACCTCGCGGAGAGCGGCTGGTGCGGGCACAGCTTTGACCTCTCGAGTTTCCCCTTCATGAGGGGTGGAAGCGGCCAAGCCCCGCCGGCAGGGCTCCGGCGAAGCCGCACAGTCCGATCCCCCCGTACCGCGCATTTCAGGAACGCAGACCGACTCCGACCACGCGATCGACTTAGAGAGAAGGGCCTCAACGTCGAGCGAGGCAGCTCAGGGGAAGCCACGGATCCAACACTGCCAGCAGCCCTTTTGCCACCTCACTCCACATCCAGCAGGGCACCCCACCATCGTAGGCCGGCACAGAAACAAATACGCAAACGGGAACGGAGGTGGGCCGGCTGGAGATCGAGGAAGCAAGCCAGCCAGCGTCACCGGGCAGGCGCGAGGATGGAGCGGAAACGGGATGTCCAAAGAACGTTCGACGATGGGGGTCCACCGTCGAGAGACTGTCTCAGCAGAGAGGATGATGGAGGTGGGAGGTCATCAATGGGAGCAAAGGGCCCAAGAAGATCCAGCCCATCATGGTAAAACCCTCCCAATCATTGAACATAACTATATGTCATAGGAAAGCAGCATCCATCATCGGGACCCCCATCACCCAGGCCGTGCTCCTTTCTCACTGCCACCATCAGGAAGGAGGTACAGGAGCCTCAGGACCCGCACCACCAGGTTCAGGAACAGTTACCACCCCTCAACCATCAGGAAGGAGGTACAGGAGCCTCAGGACTCGCACCACCAGGTTCAGGAACAGTTACAACCCCTCAACCATCAGGAAGGAGGTACAGGAGCCTCAGGACTCACACCACCAGGTTCAGGAACAGTTACTACCCCTCAGCCATCAGAAAGGAGGTACAGGAGCCTCAGGACCCGCACCACCAGGTTCAGGAACAGTTACTACCCCTCAACCATCAGGAAGGAGGTACAGGAGCCTCAGGACTCGCACCACCAGGTTCAGGAACAGTTACTACCCCTCAACCATCAGGAAGGAGGTACAGGAGCCTCAGGACTCGCACCACCAGGTTCAGGAACAGTTACTATCCCTCAGCCATCAGAAAGGAGGTACAGGAGCCTCAGGACTCGCACCACCAGGTTCAAGAACAGTTACTACCCCTCAGCCATCAGAAAGGAGGTACAGGAGCCTCAGGACTCGCACCACCAGGTTCAAGAACAGTTACTACCCCTCAACCATCAGGCTCTTGAACAAAAGGGGATAACCACACTCATCCATTGAGATGTTCCCACAGCCAGTGATCTCACATTAAAGACTCTTTATCTCACGTTCTCGTTATTTATTTATATTTGCATTCGCACAGTTTGTCGTCTTCTGCACTCTGGTTGATCTTTCACTGACCCTGTTTACAGTGACTATTCTATAGATTAGCTGAGTATGCCTGCAGGGAAATGAATCTCAGAGTTGGATGTGGTGACGTGTATGATCTCTGACAACAAACTTACTTTGAACTTTGCTCCTGAACCCGACGGTGTGGGACGCAAGGTTCCTGGAACTCCTGCCCCATGGCAGGATTGAAGGATTGAGTGCAGGCAGAAGAGATTTGATTTGGCATTTTGTACAGCACAGGTGGTGCGGGCTGAATGGTCTCCCCTGCTCTGTGGCTCTAAGAAACCACACGGAGAGCGTGCAGACACCGCGCATCGGGGGTGGTGGGGGAGATCTTGAGGCAGATTTACACTCGGTGCCATCGCCTCGATCGATTCCCCCACCCAAAGTTAGAAGCAAATCTGTTAGCAAGGGGAGTGTATGCCACCACGTGCCACCCAGAGATTCGCTTTCACAGTAGAACCAAAACACAATTTAATCGATGGAAGAACAACACACTAAGACCAACACCAATGTAAATAACGCTAATAAATAATATCAAGAACATGAATCGCAGAGACCTTGAAAGTGAATCTGTGGAATCAGTTCAGAGTTGAGTTGAGTGAAGTTACCCACTTCTGGTTCGGGGTTGAAGTGTCAAAGTTATTCCAGCACGTGCCAGTGCCCTTGAATTACAGGAACATTTTCCGCCACTGAGGACCCGCACAGACCTTTCCCCCGCTCTCCTACCCCGCCCTGAAACACAATCGCCCGCTCTGCACACCACCTCCGTTACGCAAAGGGATCCCGCGTCTGCCAGAGGCAGTGGCTGACCTCTAACCCCCGGCAAACAACCGCGCCCGGTTCTGATCGCAAGTCGGAATGCGGACGCCTTGAAAAATTCGAGCTTCGAGGGACAAGACTCGAGGACAAGGGAGACATTCAGCTCCTCGAAACCGTTTGGTCCTCTAATGAGATCGGGATATCCCGGTTCCCCTTTCAGAATTACTGTGATTTTAAACACAATAGACTAACTAACCATCAGACATAGGATCAGAATCAGGCCATTCAGCCCATCAAGTCTGCTCCTCCATTCCATCATGGCTGATCCATTTTCCCTCTGAGCCCCATTATCCTGCCTCCTCCCCTTTAACCTTTGACACCCTGACTAATCAAGAACCTATCAACCTCCACTTTGAATGTACCCAGTGTCCCGGCCTCCACAGCCCTCTGTGCCAATGAATTCCACAGATTCACCACCCTCCGGCTAAAGAAATTCCTCATCTCTGTCGGGAAGGGACGCCCCTCCTTTGGAGGTTCTGCCCTCAGGTTAGAACCAGATTAACTGCACTCGATTATTCAGGCCCAGTGCCATTAACTAGCTCCTAACTCATCCCAGAAGTGAATCACCAACGAATTTGGTTGCCGTCACGTCCCAGCCTCTGTTACACTTTATCTCGGGCAGTTCAGTGGGGCAGCGGGTAGGGCCACCGCCTCGCGCCTGGCGGGCTCAGTTCCCACCTCGGGAGGTTTGTGTGTGGAATTCGAAAACCCCCTTGGTGAGAGAGGGGGAGTGCGCGTGAAAGGAAAGGGTTGATGGGAACGTGGGGAAGAACACAAAAAGAGCGCAAACGAGTGAGCGACGGGTGATGTTGTTGACTGCGGATTTCTGCAGCAGCCGAAGAACTCGGGGTCTGGACTACCTTTAACATGGCTGTCTTCTATATGTCCCCTGCCCCCCTCCCTCTTCAGTCCTGACGAAGGGTCTCGGCCCGAAACATTGACTGTTGGTTTCCACAGATGCCGCCCGACCTGCTGAGTTCCTCCAGTGTGCTGTACGTGCTTCCATGTCTGCTTGCCATCTTGTATGCACGAGTAGGCCTCAAGCCGCGGTGTCGCCTGCTTACAGCTGCCAGGAGAGGGGCGTTGGGAGCCGGTGAGCTCCACTGGGATCAGTGCCCAGGCTGGAGGCGACGCTGCCCCCCAGTGTTCGCTCGGCAGAAGACGGGCCGCTTTGAGGTCGACTGCACGTGGTTGCGATGACGTTCAGGGCTCGAATGGGCCTCTTGTACCGCGCGGCTGTATCTCACCTATAATTTTATGCGGCTTGTCATCTTGTACCTGCTGTGTGTACTTTACCCTGTCTGTGACTGTCCATACTGTGTTTTGCATCTTGGTCCTGGAGTACCACCGTCTCCTCCAGCTGTATCCATGAGTACTTGTGCATGGCTGGCAATTAAACTTGAATTGAGGCCGAGCACGGAATTAGTGGCCCAAGGGGCCTGTTGCACTCTTGTCTCTCTCTCTCTCTCTCTTTCTCGCTCTCTCTACTACTTCAGCTGTAGGTACACCACCTACTTTAAACAGCAGTGCCTCCGCTTCCTAAGGAGATTGAGGCAAGCAAGACTCCCCCACACCCCCATCTTTACAGGAGCACCATCGAGAGCATCCTGACAAGCTGCATCTCCGTCTGGTCCGGGAGCAGCCGAGCATCGGACCGGAAGTCCCTACAGTGAGAACGGCCGAGAGGATCGTAGGGGTCTCCCTACCGTCCATCGGGGACATTTATCAGGAGCGCTGCGTACGCGGGGCCCTTAGTATTATCCAGGATCCCACCCATCCGTCCAGCATCCTCTCTGACTTTCTACCATCAGGCAGGAGACTCGGATGCATAAAGACAAGAACGGTCAGGATGGGAAACAGTTTCTTCCCCCAGGCCGTCAGGCTTCTGAACTCCCTGACGCATCGCATTCAAAATGTCACCAGTTAATCTGTTTCATACCTTACAATATTTAATTTGTGTACTATTTATTTTGGATTGACTTTATATCTTACATCTTCACATACATGAATACGTTAAGTTTCCACCTGAGGGTGCAATTTATAGTAATTTGTAATAAATAGTATGCCCAACAGGACAGTCAATGCACCATTCATCTACAGATTTTATCCTTACTTTCTGAAGTATTGTGTGGTTCGTGTACTACAGTCTTTACATCCTGGTCCGTAGAAATGTCTGGTTTGATGGTATACATGTAGACTTGATGAAGTTCGGGGTAGGAAGGACTTGGACAACACAGTATGACAGATTGGTGCGGACAACCTGGAAGGCGGGCCCGTTGACCGGAGCCTGAGTCAGTCCGCTGGCGAAGTCAAAGCCCTATTGCAGCCAGCCCGAGTCCAGCTCTGCTCGGGAGGCCGAAGACGGGGCCTGCCTTTCGGACTGGAGGAGGGGGAGGGAGGGAGGAACGGGGCTCGTTTGATGCTGCATGTCGCGCTCTGGGTCATCCTGCTGACCGAGTGCACAGCGACGCTCGCGGGCTGCACAACCCCCCCACCCTGGGGCATGCTGGTCGTCAACGCAGATGACACATTTCACTGCACACCTGAAACTAGACGGGCCAAAGGGCCTGCTTCTGTGCTGCAGTGCTCTGCGACTGGGGGCAGCAGGAGAAAACACCACAGAAAAGCACTGGGGGAATGGGATTGAGCTGTGAGCTAGCACCAACACAATGGGAAGAATGGCCTGCCACAAGAAAGTACAGAAATTTGAGGGCGCCCCCAGACATTTAAACCTCTCCACCAACACTTAACCAGTATATCCTGTCAGGAATTTGTCTTGGAGGGTGGGGGGGGGGGGGGGGTTTAAAAAAGAACCACTCTTCATTCACGAAGGCCCAGGGGTCCCAAACCCAAAAGGTTCCCTCTCCAACTCCTCGTGGGACCCTCAGCCCAGACCAGATCGGCCCTCCCTTCCGACCTCCGCCCGAGGAGACGGCTAGGCCCGGGGCTTGGAGCGGTTGCGGAATTGACTGTTCACAGGCTGCTCACTTCCCCTTTCGAGAGGAAGGATCGAGGCACGTGGGGGGAGCGGAAGGAGACGTGTGGGAAAGCAGACACAGAGCAGAACCAGACTAGGACTGTCAAACACCGAAGCCACTGGGCCTCCTTCCAGGTCAGGTTATGTAACTGGGACAGAAGCCTGGGCCTCAAACACAACAGAGACACGTACTCAGACTTAATCCCACCCCTCAGCCTCTTCTCCACCCCCACCCCACCCGTCCCCAGGCCCAAATACTGGTGATTCCACAAGATACAGGGGTAGAATTAGGCCATTCACCCATCGAGTCTGCGCTGCCATTCAATTCTCCAATGATCAGAGAGGTGGGAGCGCTTGGCACAGGTGCAGGGGGATCAGACTCGTCAGAAGACCAGGTCAGCATGAGCTAGATGGGAAGAAGGGCCTGTTTCTGCACTGCATGACTATTTGAGAAGCCCTTACCAATCAGGAACACTTGGCTGCCCCAGCCATTTCTGACAACAAATTCTGATCCGTAGTCAGAGGCGTTATCCACTGGCCACTACCTCTGGCTGAAGAAATTCCTCCTCATCTGTTTTAAAGGGACGCGTGGATATTCTGAAGCTGTGCCCTGTTATCCTAGACTCCCCACTATAGGAAACATCCTCTCCACATCCACTCTATCTGTGTCCTCTGGTCCTAGACTCCCCCACTACAGGAAACATCCTCTCCACATCCACTCTATTTGTGTCCTCTGGTCCTAGACTCCCCCACTATAGGAAATATCCTCTCCACATCCACTCTGTGTCCTCTGGTCCTAGACTCCCCCACTATAGGAAACATCCTCTCCACATCCACTCTATCTGTGTCCTCTGGTCCTAGACTCCCCCAATATAGGAAACATCCTCTCCACATCCGCTCTATCGAGGCCTTTCAATATGATTGGTTTCAATGAGATTCCCACCCCCGACCCACTTCATTCTAAACTCCAGCGAGTACAGGCCCAGAGCTGTAAAATGCGCCTCACACATTAACTCTTTCTTTCCCGGGGCATCCTGATGAACTTCTTCAGGACCAACGCCAACACATTCTTCCTTAGATGCGGGGCCCGTAATTGCTGACAATGTTCCAAATGTGGTCACGACCCAGGCAGGCCCAACAGGGGAGAGCAATGGACGAGGGGTAAAAAGGTGGCGGGGCTTCAGGGGAGAGAGAGAGCGTGACAGAGAGGATGAGGGAGGGAGAAAGAGAGAGAGAGAGACACACACACACACGCACGCTGAAAATAAGACGATAAACATGTCATTTGAACAGACACCAGACCATGGAACGATTGCACAAAGCCAAATGTTGTGGTGGTGGGGGGGGTGGGCTGTTGCTTGTGAGGAGGGGACATGACTGCGTCAGGCTCCGTCTGCCTGTGGGAAAGTGCAGCCAGGTTCTGCACGAGACCTCCTCCTCCCACTCCCTCAGTGGAACACAAGTGGCCTGGGAGGGGCGGGCAGGAGGCAGGGGCACTTTGCCAAGACTTTGCCGGACCTTTGCCAGCAGATTCTTATGAAGCTGGAATTTTGCAATTCATGAGGAGAGGCGGGATAGGCTGAGAGAGCCTGGGAACTCTGAGCAAATGTTTAAAGTCCCCAGCACAGCCTCCAGATCCAAACATTCCCAAACCTTCCCAGGATTACTTCTCGGACCGAGTCTTCCACAGCTCCCTCCCCACCTCAGCTCCCGATGACCCCATCGATCTGCACTGCAAAGGCCTAAACCATTTCACCACCTGGCTCGCCACCTTCCCAAGCTCCTGCAGGTGGACGTTGTGGGGAGAGGCCCTTCAGCCCACTGCAACTGTGCTGGGCAACAAACCTGTCCCAGCTCTGCGCACCTCACAGCCTTCATGACACTGAAACCTCATGAGGGTCTCCCACACGCCCTTAAGCGCACCTCACAATCGCAGAGTACGGCAGAACAGAGGCCCTTCAGCCCATCTAGTCTGTGGTGGACATTGCACCCAGCCCCATCGACCTGTACCTCGACCGCGGCCCTCTTTACCCGAGTCAAAAGGCTGGCTACGGGGGGCTTAGGAACGTTTGCCTTCATTAGTCGCGGTGTTGAGCTCAAAAGTCAAGAGGTTAGGTTGCAACTTTATAAAACCCTGGTTGGGCCACTTCCGGAGTACCGCGTACAGTTCTGGTCACCCCGCTGCAGGAAGGGTACTGAGGCTTTGGAGAGGGGGGGGCAGAAGAGGTTTTACTGCCTGGTTTAGAGGGCGAGTGCTACCATGAGAGGCTGGGTAAATTTGGGCTGTTTTCTCTGGAGCTCCACGGGCTGACGGAGGGTTGTAAGATTATGAGAGGCATAGAGAGAGTGGCCAGGGAGCATCTGTCCCCCGGGGTTGAAATATCTAACACCAGAGGGCATGCTTTGAAGGTGAGAGGAGGTAGGTTCAAGGGGGATGAGAGGGCAAGTTTTTTTTACTCAGAGAGTGGTGGAAACAAATACATTAGAAGCCTTTAAGAGACGTTTGGAAGGGCACACGGATGTGAGGAAGATGGGAGGGCTGCGGACATTGGGTAGGTAGGAAGAATTAATTTCTATGGGGGTGCACTGATTTACTTTTTAGCTGCTTCGGCACGACATCGTGGGCTGAATGGTCTGTCCCTGCACTTCGACGCCCATATCAGCGAAGCTGCTTGTAAATGGTGACCGCCGAACCCACATTCACCACTTCTGCTGGCAGCCCTCTGGTTTCAGGAGCCCGAGGCAGCGCTCGACGTCTCTCGGCCCGGGCTCCGTGGGGTTCAGAAGAGAGGGGAGCGGATCTCACTGACTCCAAACACTGCAAGGCCGAGGGAGCGTGGTTACGGGGGGGGGGGGAAGAGTTCAGGACCGGAGGGAGCAGCTGCAGTATGAAGTGACATCTCTTCAGGACAGAGATGGAGAGGGACTTCTTTACTCAGACGGTGGAATTTATTGCCACAGAGGGGTGCTGGAAGCTCCGACTGGCAGAGATTGGAACGGGGTGGGGGGGGGGGGGGTTACGAGTTTCAGAGGTGCAGGGTTGAAATGGGGAAGAATAGAAGCCTGTCGTGATCGGTGGAGCAGACTCGATGGGCTGAACGGCCTCACTACGCTCCCAAATCCCGCGGCCTTCAATCCCGCCAGGCACCATGCCACCGGCCGGGTGCACGGACGCGCAGCGATGGGGACGTCCCCGCGCACGTAGCCTTTGTTACCACACAGCTCGAATTCTCTTCACGTTTCCGGCTGACGGGCTCGCGTAGGGGCAGCCGGAGGGAATCCGAGACCACCAGCCCTGCTGGATCTTCCTGCCCACCCCCGAAGGAAAGTACGGACTGAACGTCAGCCCGGCAGCAAGCGGTCAATTCACCCCTCCCCGTCATCTGGGACACTCCAAGCGGGGCACTGGGGCAATGGGAAAGGAAAGCCACCACACTCACACAATGTAGGTGGACCCCACCTGCATCTTAAAAGGGACGCGGCCTTAGTCCAGAAATCTACGTGACCATCAAATGGGAGGAAGATGGAAAGACTGAGTGAGGGGTGGGTAGGAGGAGGAGACAGGCAGCACGAAAACACTCACTGACGGCCATTGTCAAGAATGCAATGTCGAAGAAAGGGTTTCTCCTTGGCATTTCCTTGGCGATCAATAACATGCCTCTATCAAAACACAGGTCACTCCATTAGAGCGGGGGGGGGGGGATCTAGAGGAGGAACCTTCTGTATACCGCCCACAATCTGTTTCACATCACCTCCTGAAGTGCCATCCAATATGCAACTTGATCAAAAGGAATTTCCAGACATAAGCACTAAACAGGCACTGCAACATAAAACATAACTGTAATCAGTGACTCTGTACAGTTAGTGAGTGAACTTCGACCCGAATATACAGTGTATCTGTACAGTTACATAGTGACCATCACACTGAATAAACAGTGACCCTGTACAGTTACACAGAGAGTGACCCTCACACTGAATAAACAGTGATTCTGTACAGTTATACAGTGACCCTCACCCTGAATAAACAGTGTCTCTGTACAGTTACACAGTGACCCTCACCCTGAATAAACAGTGACTCTGTACAGTTAGTGAGTGAACTTTGCCCTGAATATACAGTGTGTCTGTACAGTTACATAGTGACCCTCACCCTGAATAAACAGTGACTCTGTACAGTTGCACAGCAATCCTAAACTGAATGAACAGTGAGCCTGTACAGTTACACAGTGACTGACCCTCACCCTGAATAAACAGTGACCCTGTACAGTTACACAGTGAATGACCCTCACCCTGAATAAACAGTGACTGTACAGTTACACAGTGCGTGACCCTCACCCTGAATGCACAGACCCTGTACAGTTACACAGAGACTGACCCTCACACTGTATAAACAGTGACTCTGTACAGTTACACAGTGAGTGATCCTCACCCTGAATACACAGTGACTCTGTACGGTTACAGAGTGACTGACCCTCACCCTGAATAAACAGACCCTGTACAGTTACAGTGACTGACCCTCACCCTGAATAAACAGTGACTGTGTACATTTACACAGTGACTGACCCTCACCCTGAATAATCAGAGACCCTGTACAGTTACACAGTGACTGACCCTCACCCGGAAAAAACACTGACTTAGTACAGTTACACAGTGACTGACCCTCATCCTGAATAAACAGTGAATCTGTACAGTTACATAGTGAACCTCACCCTAAATAAACAGTGACTCTGTACAGTTACACAGTGACTGACCTCACCCTGAATAAACAGAGACTCTGTACAGTTACAGAGTGACTGACCCTCACCCTGAATAAACAGACCCTGTACAGTTACAGTGACTGACCCTCACCCTGAATAATCAGTGACCCTGTACAGTTACACAGTGACTGACCCTCACCCGGAATAAACACTGACTCAGTACAGTTACAGTGACTGACCCTCATCCTGAATAAACAGTGACTCTGTACAGTTACATAGTGAGTGACGTTCGCCATGAATAAACAGGGAGTCTCTACAGTTACACAATGAGTGACCCTCACTGAAGAAACCGTGACTGTACAGTTACAGTGACCCTCACCCTGAATGAACAGTGACTCTGTACAGTTACATAGTGAGTGACGTTCGCCATGAATAAACAGGGAGTCTCTACAGTTACACAATGAGTGACCCTCACTGAAGAAACTGTGACTGTACAGTTACAGTGACCCTCACCCTGAATGAACAGTGACTCTGTATAGTTACACAGTGAGTGACCCTCACCCTGAATAAACAGTGACTCTGTACAGTTACACAGTGACTGACCCTCACCCTGAATAAACAGTGACTCTGTACCGTTACACAGTGACCCCCACCCTGAATAAACAGTCACCCTGTACAGTTACAGTGACTGACCTCACCCTGAATAAACAGTGACTCTGTACAGTTACACAGTTACTGGCCCTCACCCTGAATAAACAGTGACTCTGTATATTTACACAGTGAGTGACCCTCACCCTGAATAAACAGTGACTCTGTACAGTTACACAGTGACACTCACATGAATAAGCAGTGAGCCTGTACAGTCACAGTGACTGACCTCACCCTGAATAAACAGTGACCCTGTACAGTTACACAGCAACTGACCCTCACCCTGAATAAACAGTGACTCTGTAAAGTTACACAGTGAGTGACCCTCAACCTGAATAAACAGTGACTCTGTACAGTTACAGTGACCCCCACTCTGAATAAAGTCACCCTGTACAATTACAGTGACTGACCTCACCCTGAATAAACAGTGACTCTGTACAGTTACACAGTTACTGACCCTCACCCTGAATAAACAGTGACCCTGTACAGTTACACAGTGAGTGACCCTCATCCTGAATAAACAGTAACTCCGTAAAGTTACACAGTGAGTGACACTCACCCTGAATAAACAGTGACTCTGTACAGTTACACAGTGACACTCACATGAATAAGCAGTGAGCCTGTACACTCAGTGACTGACCTCACCCTGAATAAACAGTGACTCTGTACAGTTACACAGCGACTGACCCTCACCCTGAATAAACAGTGACTCTGTAAAGTTACACAGTGACTGACCCTCACCCTGAATAAACAGTGACCCTGTACAGTTACACAGTGAGTGACCCACAACCTGAATAAACAGTCTCCGTAAAGTTACACAGTGAGTGACAATCATCCTGAATAAACAGTGACTCTGTACAGTTATACAGTGACTGACCCTCACCCTGAATAAACAGTCTCCGTAAAGTTACACAGTGAGTGACACTCACCCTGAATAAACAGTGGCTCTGTACAGTTACACAGTGACAGACCCTCACCTGGACTAAACACTGACCCTGTACATTTACACAGTGACTGACCCTCCCCTGCATAAAAAGTGGCTCTGTACAGTTACACAGTGACAGACCCTCACCTGGACTAAACACTGACCCTGTACATTTACACAGTGACTGACCCTCACCCTGAATAAACAGTGACCTCTACAGTTACACATTCACTGACCCTCACCCTGAATAAACAGTGACTCTGTACAGTTACACAGTGACTGACCCTCACCCTGAATAAACAGTGACCCTGTACAGTTACACAGTGAGTGACCCACAACCTGAATAAACAGAGACGCTCTACAGTTACACAGTTACTGACCCTCACCCTGAATAAACAGTGACTCTGTACAGTTATACAGTGAGTGACCCTCACCCTGAATAAACAGTCTCCGTAAAGTTACACAGTGAGTGACAATCATCCTGAATAAACAGTGACTCTGTACAGTTATACAGTGACTGACCCTCACCCTGAATAAACAGTCTCCGTAAAGTTACACAGTGAGTGACACTCACCCTGAATAAACAGTGGCTCTGTACAGTTACACAGTGACAGACCCTCACCTGGACTAAACACTGACCCTGTACATTTACACAGTGACTGACCCTCACCCTGCATAAAAAGTGGCTCTGTACAGTTACACAGTGACAGACCCTCACCTGGACTAAACACTGACCCTGTACATTTACACAGAGACTGACCCTCACCCTGAATAAACAGTGACCTCTACAGTTACACATTCACTGACCCTCACCCTGAATAAACAGTGACTCTGTACAGTTACACAGTGAGTGACCCTCACACTGAATAAACAGTGACTCAATACAGTTACAGAGTGAGTGATCCTCACCCTAAATAAACAGTGACCCTATACAGTTACACAGTGACTGACACTCACACTGAATGAACAGTGACTCTGTACAGTTACACAGTGAGTGACCCTCGCACTGAATAAACAGTGACTCTGTACAGTTACACAGTTACTGGCCCTCACCCTGAATAAACAGTGACCCTGTACAGTTACAGTGAGTGACCCTCATCCTGAATAAACAGTGACTCTGTACAGTTGCACAGCGATTCTAAACTGAATGAACAGTGAGCCTGTACAGTTACACAGTGACTGACCCTCACCCTGCATAAACAGTGAACCGGTATACTTACAGTGACTGACCCTCACCCTGAATAAACAGTGACCCTATACAGTTACACAGTGAGTGACCCTCAACCTCAATAAACAGTGACTCTGTACAGTTACGCAGTGACCCCCAGCCTGAATAAACAGTCACCCTGTACAGTTACAGTGACTGACCTCACCCTAAATAAACAGTGACTCTGTACAGTTACACAGTGACTGACCTCACCCTGAATAAACAGAGACTCTGTACAGTTACAGAGTGACTGACCCTCACCCTGAATAAACAGACCCTGTACAGTTACAGTGACTGACCCTCACCCTGAATAATCAGTGACCCTGTACAGTTACACAGTGACTGACCCTCACCCTGAATAATCAGTGACACTGTACAGTTACACAGTGACTGACCCTCACCCGGAATAAACACTGACTCAGTACAGTTACACAGTGACTGACCCTCATCCTGTATAAACAGTGACTCTGTACAGTTACATAGTGAGTGACGTTCGCCATGAATAAACAGGGAGTCTCTACAGTTACACAATGAGTGACCCTCACTGAAGAAACCGTGACTGTACAGTTACAGTGACCCTCACCCTGAATGAACAGTGACTCTGTACAGTTACATAGTGAGTGACGTTCGCCATGAATAAACAGGGAGTCTCTACAGTTACACAATGAGTGACCCTCACTGAAGAAACTGTGACTGTACAGTTACAGTGACCCTCACCCTGAATGAACAGTGACTCTGTATAGTTACACAGTGAGTGACCCTCACCCTGAATAAACAGTGACTCTGTACAGTTACACAGTGAGTGATCCTCACCCTGAATAAACAGTGACTCTGTACAGTTACACAGTGACTGACCCTCACCCTGAATAAACAGTGACTCTGTACCGTTACACAGTGACCCCCACCCTGAATAAACAGTCACCCTGTACAGTTACAGTGACTGACCTCACCCTGAATAAACAGTGACTCTGTACAGTTACACAGTTACTGGCCCTCACCCTGAATAAACAGTGACTCTGTATATTTACACAGTGAGTGACCCTCACCCTGAATAAACAGTGACTCTGTACAGTTACACAGTGACACTCACATGAATAAGCAGTGAGCCTGTACAGTCACAGTGACTGACCTCACCCTGAATAAACAGTGACCCTGTACAGTTACACAGCAACTGACCCTCACCCTGAATAAACAGTGACTCTGTAAAGTTACACAGTGAGTGACCCTCAACCTGAATAAACAGTGACTCTGTACAGTTACAGTGACCCCCACTCTGAATAAAGTCACCCTGTACAATTACAGTGACTGACCTCACCCTGAATAAACAGTGACTCTGTACAGTTACACAGTTACTGACCCTCACCCTGAATAAACAGTGACCCTGTACAGTTACACAGTGAGTGACCCTCATCCTGAATAAACAGTAACTCCGTAAAGTTACACAGTGAGTGACACTCACCCTGAATAAACAGTGACTCTGTACAGTTACACAGTGACACTCACATGAATAAGCAGTGAGCCTGTACAGTCACAGTGACTGACCTCACCCTGAATAAACAGTGACTCTGTACAGTTACACAGCGACTGACCCTCACCCTGAATAAACAGTGACTCTGTAAAGTTACACAGTGACTGACCCTCACCCTGAATGAACAGTGACTCTGTACAGTTACACAGCGACTGACCCTCACCCTGAATAAACAGTGACTCTGTAAAGTTACACAGTGACTGACCCTCACCCTGAATAAACAGTCTCCGTAAAGTTACACAGTGAGTGACAATCATCCTGAATAAACAGTGACTCTGTACAGTTATACAGTGACTGACCCTCACCCTGAATAAACAGTCTCCGTAAAGTTACACAGTGAGTGACAATCATCCTGAATAAACAGTGACTCTGTACAGTTATACAGTGACTGACCCTCACCCTGAATAAACAGTCTCCGTAAAGTTACACAGTGAGTGACACTCACCCTGAATAAACAGTGGCTCTGTACAGTTACACAGTGACAGACCCTCACCTGGACTAAACACTGACCCTGTACATTTACACAGTGACTGACCCTCCCCTGCATAAAAAGTGGCTCTGTACAGTTACACAGTGACAGACCCTCACCTGGACTAAACACTGACCCTGTACATTTACACAGTGACTGACCCTCACCCTGAATAAACAGTGACCTCTACAGTTACACATTCACTGACCCTCACCCTGAATAAACAGTGACTCTGTACAGTTACACAGTGACTGACCCTCACCCTGAATAAACAGTGACCCTGTACAGTTACACAGTGAGTGACCCACAACCTGAATAAACAGAGACGCTCTACAGTTACACAGTTACTGACCCTCACCCTGAATAAACAGTGACTCTGTACAGTTATACAGTGAGTGACCCTCACCCTGAATAAACAGTCTCCGTAAAGTTACACAGTGAGTGACAATCATCCTGAATAAACAGTGACTCTGTACAGTTATACAGTGACTGACCCTCACCCTGAATAAACAGTCTCCGTAAAGTTACACAGTGAGTGACACTCACCCTGAATAAACAGTGGCTCTGTACAGTTACACAGTGACAGACCCTCACCTGGACTAAACACTGACCCTGTACATTTACACAGTGACTGACCCTCACCCTGCATAAAAAGTGGCTCTGTACAGTTACACAGTGACAGACCCTCACCTGGACTAAACACTGACCCTGTACATTTACACAGAGACTGACCCTCACCCTGAATAAACAGTGACCTCTACAGTTACACATTCACTGACCCTCACCCTGAATAAACAGTGACTCTGTACAGTTACACAGTGAGTGACCCTCACACTGAATAAACAGTGACTCAATACAGTTACAGAGTGAGTGATCCTCACCCTAAATAAACAGTGACCCTATACAGTTACACAGTGACTGACACTCACACTGAATGAACAGTGACTCTGTACAGTTACACAGTGAGTGACCCTCGCACTGAATAAACAGTGACTCTGTACAGTTACACAGTTACTGGCCCTCACCCTGAATAAACAGTGACCCTGTACAGTTACAGTGAGTGACCCTCATCCTGAATAAACAGTGACTCTGTACAGTTGCACAGCGATTCTAAACTGAATGAACAGTGAGCCTGTACAGTTACACAGTGACTGACCCTCACCCTGCATAAACAGTGAACCGGTATACTTACAGTGACTGACCCTCACCCTGAATAAACAGTGACCCTATACAGTTACACAGTGAGTGACCCTCAACCTCAATAAACAGTGACTCTGTACAGTTACGCAGTGACCCCCAGCCTGAATAAACAGTCACCCTGTACAGTTACAGTGACTGACCTCACCCTGAATAAACAGTGACTCTGTACAGTTACAGAGTGAGTGATCCTCATCCTGAATAAACACTGACCCTGTACAGTTACACAGTGTCTGACCCTCACCCTGAATAAACAGTGACCCTGTACATTTACGCACTGACTGACCCTTGCCCTTAATAAACAGTGACTCTGTACAGTTACAGTGACTGACCCCCACCTAAATAAACAGTGACCTGTACAGTTACACAGTGAGTGACCTTTACCCTGAATAAACAGTGATTCTGTACAATTACACAGTGAGTGACCCTCACCCTGAATGAACAGTGACTCTGTGCAGTTACACAGTAACACTGACCTGAATAATCAGAGAGCCTGTACTGTGACACAGTGACTGACCTCACCCTGAATAAACAAATAACCTTGTACAGTTACACTGAGTGACGCTCACCCTGAATGAACAGTGACCCAGTACAGTTACACAGCGACTGATCCTCACCCTGAATAAACAGTGACCATGTACAGTTACAGTGAGTGACCCTCACCCTGAATAAACAGTGACTCTGTACAGTTACACAGTGAGTGACCCACAACCTGAATAAACAGAGACGCTCTACAGTTACACAGTGACTGACACTCACACTGAATGAACAGTGACTCTATACAGTTACACAGTGAGTGACCCTCACCCTGAATAAACAGTGACTCCGTAAAGTTACACAGTGAGTGACCCTCACGTTGAATAAACAGTGACGCCGTAAAGTTACACAGTGAGTGACCCTCAGCCTGAATAAACAGTGACCCTGTACAGTTACACAGTGAGTGACCCTCAACCTGAATAAACAGTGACTCTGTACAGTTACACAGTGACCCCCACCCTGAATAAACAGTCACCCTGTACAGTTACAGTGACTGACCTCACCCTGAATAAACTGTGACTCTGTACAGTTACACAGTTACTGACACTCACCCTGAATAAACAGTGACCCTGTACAGTTACACAGTGAGTGACCCTCATCCTGAATAAACAGTAACTCCGTAAAGTTACAGTGAGTGACACTCACCCTGAATAAACAGTGACTCTGTATATTTACACAGTGAGTGACCCTCACCCTGAATAAACAGTGACTCTGTACAGTTACACAGTGACACTCACATGAATAAGCAGTGAGCCTGTACACTCAGTGACTGACCTCACCCTGAATAAACAGTGACCCTGTACAGTTACACAGCGACTGACCCTCACCCTGAATAAACAGTGACTCTGTAAAGTTACAGTGACTGACCCTCACCCTGAATAAACTGTGACCCTGTACAGTTACACAGTGAGTGACCCACAACCTGAATAAACAGAGACGCTCTACAGTTACACAGTTACTGAACCGCACCCTGAATAAACAGTGACTCTGTACAGTAACACAGTTACTGACCCTCACCCTGAATAAACAGTGACTCTGTACAGTTATACAGTGAGTGACCCTCACCCTGAATAAACAGACTCCGTAAAGTTACACAGTGAGTGACACTCACCCTGAATAAACAGTGAGTCTGTACAGTTACACAGTGACTGACCCTCACCCTGAATAAACAGTGAGTCTGTACAGTTATAGAGTGACTGACCTCACCCTGAATAAACAGTGACCCTATACAGATACACAGTGACTGATCCTCACCCGGAACAAACAGTGACTCTGTACAGTTACACAGTGACTGACACTCACACTGAATGAACAGTGACTCTGTACAGTTACACAGTGAGTGACACTCACACTGAATGAACAGTGACTCTATACAGTTACACAGTGAGTGACCCTCACGCTGAATAAACAGTGACTCCGTAAAGTTACACAGTGAGTGACCCTCACGTTGAATAAACAGTGACGCCGTAAAGTTACACAGTGAGTGACCCTCAGCCTGAATAAACAGTGACCCTGTACAGTTACACAGTGAGTGACCCTCAACCTGAATAAACAGTGACTCTGTACAGTTACACAGTGACCCCCACCCTGAATAAACAGTCACCCTGTACAGTTACAGTGACTGACCTCACCCTGAATAAACTGTGACTCTGTACAGTTACACAGTTACTGACACTCACCCTGAATAAACAGTGACCCTGTACAGTTACACAGTGAGTGACCCTCATCCTGAATAAACAGTAACTCCGTAAAGTTACACAGTGAGTGACACTCACCCTGAATAAACAGTGACTCTGTATATTTACACAGTGAGTGACCCTCACCCTGAATAAACAGTGACTCTGTACAGTTACACAGTGACACTCACATGAATAAGCAGTGAGCCTGTACACTCAGTGACTGACCTCACCCTGAATAAACAGTGACCCTGTACAGTTACACAGCGACTGACCCTCACCCTGAATAAACAGTGACTCTGTAAAGTTACACAGTGACTGACCCTCACCCTGAATAAACTGTGACCCTGTACAGTTACACAGTGAGTGACCCACAACCTGAATAAACAGAGACGCTCTACAGTTACACAGTTACTGAACCGCACCCTGAATAAACAGTGACTCTGTACAGTAACACAGTTACTGACCCTCACCCTGAATAAACAGTGACTCTGTACAGTTATACAGTGAGTGACCCTCACCCTGAATAAACAGACTCCGTAAAGTTACACAGTGAGTGACACTCACCCTGAATAAACAGTGAGTCTGTACAGTTACACAGTGACTGACCCTCACCCTGAATAAACAGTGAGTCTGTACAGTTATAGAGTGACTGACCTCACCCTGAATAAACAGTGACCCTATACAGATACACAGTGACTGATCCTCACCCGGAACAAACAGTGACTCTGTACAGTTACACAGTGACTGACACTCACACTGAATGAACAGTGACTCTGTACAGTTACACAGTGAGTGACACTCACACTGAATGAACAGTGACTCTATACAGTTACACAGTGAGTGACCCTCACGTTGAATAAACAGTGACGCCGTAAAGTTACACAGTGAGTGACCCTCAGCCTGAATAAACAGTGACCCTGTACAGTTACACAGTGAGTGACCCTCAACCTGAATAAACAGTGACTCTGTACAGTTACACAGTGACCCCCACCCTGAATAAACAGTGACTCTGTACAGTTACAGTGACTGACCTCACCCTGAATAAACTGTGACTCTGTACAGTTACACAGTTACTGACACTCACCCTGAATAAACAGTGACTCTGTAAAGTTACACAGTGACTGACCCTCACCCTGAATAAACAGTGACCCTGTACAGTTACACAGTGAGTGACCCACAACCTGAATAAACAGTCTCCGTAAAGTTACACAGTGAGTGACAATCATCCTGAATAAACAGTGACTCTGTACAGTTATACAGTGACTGACCCTCACCCTGAATAAACAGTCTCCGTAAAGTTACACAGTGAGTGACACTCACCCTGAATAAACAGTGGCTCTGTACAGTTACACAGTGACAGACCCTCACCTGGACTAAACACTGACCCTGTACATTTACACAGTGACTGACCCTCCCCTGCATAAAAAGTGGCTCTGTACAGTTACACAGTGACAGACCCTCACCTGGACTAAACACTGACCCTGTACATTTACACAGTGACTGACCCTCACCCTGAATAAACAGTGACCTCTACAGTTACACATTCACTGACCCTCACCCTGAATAAACAGTGACTCTGTACAGTTACACAGTGACTGACCCTCACCCTGAATAAACAGTGACCCTGTACAGTTACACAGTGAGTGACCCACAACCTGAATAAACAGAGATGCTCTACAGTTACACAGTTACTGACCCTCACCCTGAATAAACAGTGACTCTGTACAGTTATACAGTGACTGACCCTCACCCTGAATAAACAGTCTCCGTAAAGTTACACAGTGAGTGACACTCACCCTGAATAAACAGTGGCTCTGTACAGTTACACAGTGACAGACCCTCACCTGGACTAAACACTGACCCTGTACATTTACACAGTGACTGACCCTCACCCTGCATAAAAAGTGGCTCTGTACAGTTACACAGTGACAGACCCTCACCTGGACTAAACACTGACCCTGTACATTTACACAGAGACTGACCCTCACCCTGAATAAACAGTGACCTCTACAGTTACACATTCACTGACCCTCACCCTGAATAAACAGTGACTCTGTACAGTTACACAGTGAGTGACCCTCACACTGAATAAACAGTGACTCAATACAGTTACAGAGTGAGTGATCCTCACCCTAAATAAACAGTGACCCTATACAGTTACACAGTGACTGACACTCACACTGAATGAACAGTGACTCTGTACAGTTACACAATGAGTGACCCTCGCACTGAATAAACAGTGACTCTGTACAGTTACACAGTTACTGGCCCTCACCCTGAATAAACAGTGACCCTGTACAGTTACAGTGAGTGACCCTCATCCTGAATAAACAGTGACTCTGTACAGTTGCACAGCGATTCTAAACTGAATGAACAGTGAGCCTGTACAGTTACACAGTGACTGACCCTCACCCTGCATAAACAGTGAACCGGTATACTTACAGTGACTGACCCTCACCCTGAATAAACAGTGACCCTATACAGTTACACAGTGAGTGACCCTCAACCTCAATAAACAGTGACTCTGTACAGTTACGCAGTGACCCCCAGCCTGAATAAACAGTCACCCTGTACAGTTACAGTGACTGACCTCACCCTGAATAAACAGTGACTCTGTACAGTTACAGAGTGAGTGATCCTCATCCTGAATAAACACTGACCCTGTACAGTTACACAGTGTCTGACCCTCACCCTGAATAAACAGTGACCCTGTACATTTACGCACTGACTGACCCTTACCCTTAATAAACAGTGACTCTGTACAGTTACAGTGACTGACCCCCACCTAAATAAACAGTGACCTGTACAGTTACACAGTGAGTGACCTTTACCCTGAATAAACAGTGATTCTGTACAATTACACAGTGAGTGACCCTCACCCTGAATGAACAGTGACTCTGTGCAGTTACACAGTAACACTGACCTGAATAATCAGAGAGCCTGTACTGTGACACAGTGACTGACCTCACCCTGAATAAACAAATAACCTTGTACAGTTACACTGAGTGACGCTCACCCTGAATGAACAGTGACCCAGTACAGTTACACAGCGACTGATCCTCACCCTGAATAAACAGTCACCATGTACAGTTACAGTGAGTGACCCTCACCCTGAATAAACAGTGACCCTGTACAGTTGCACAATGAGTGACCCGCACACTGAATGAACAGTGACTCTGTACAGTTACACAGCGACTGATCCTCACCCTGAATAAACAGTGACCATGTACAGTTACAGTGAGTGACCCTCACCCTGAATAAACAGTGACCCTGTACAGTTACACAGTGAGTGACCCACAACCTGAATAAACAGAGACGCTCTACAGTTACACAGTGACTGACACTCACACTGAATGAACAGTGACTCTATACAGTTACACAGTGAGTGACCCACAACCTGAATAAACAGAGACGCTCTACAGTTACACAGTTACTGAACCGCACCCTGAATAAACAGTGACTCTGTACAGTAACACAGTTACTGACCCTCACCCTGAATAAACAGTGACTCTGTACAGTTATACAGTGAGTGACCCTCACCCTGAATAAACAGACTCCGTAAAGTTACACAGTGAGTGACACTCACCCTGAATAAACAGTGAGTCTGTACAGTTACACAGTGACTGACCCTCACCCTGAATAAACAGTGAGTCTGTACAGTTATAGAGTGACTGACCTCACCCTGAATAAACAGTGACCCTATACAGATACACAGTGACTGATCCTCACCCGGAACAAACAGTGACTCTGTACAGTTACACAGTGACTGACACTCACACTGAATGAACAGTGACTCTGTACAGTTACACAGTGAGTGACACTCACACTGAATGAACAGTGACTCTATACAGTTACACAGTGAGTGACCCTCACGCTGAATAAACAGTGACTCCGTAAAGTTACACAGTGAGTGACCCTCACGTTGAATAAACAGTGACGCCGTAAAGTTACACAGTGAGTGACCCTCAGCCTGAATAAACAGTGACCCTGTACAGTTACACAGTGAGTGACCCTCAACCTGAATAAACAGTGACTCTGTACAGTTACACAGTGACCCCCACCCTGAATAAACAGTCACCCTGTACAGTTACAGTGACTGACCTCACCCTGAATAAACTGTGACTCTGTACAGTTACACAGTTACTGACACTCACCCTGAATAAACAGTGACCCTGTACAGTTACACAGTGAGTGACCCTCATCCTGAATAAACAGTAACTCCGTAAAGTTACACAGTGAGTGACACTCACCCTGAATAAACAGTGACTCTGTATATTTACACAGTGAGTGACCCTCACCCTGAATAAACAGTGACTCTGTACAGTTACACAGTGACACTCACATGAATAAGCAGTGAGCCTGTACACTCAGTGACTGACCTCACCCTGAATAAACAGTGACCCTGTACAGTTACACAGCGACTGACCCTCACCCTGAATAAACAGTGACTCTGTAAAGTTACACAGTGACTGACCCTCACCCTGAATAAACAGAGACGCTCTACAGTTACACAGTTACTGAACCGCACCCTGAATGAACAGTGACTCTGTACAGTTACACAGCGACTGACCCTCACCCTGAATAAACAGTGACTCTGTAAAGTTACACAGTGACTGACCCTCACCCTGAATAAACAGTCTCCGTAAAGTTACACAGTGAGTGACAATCATCCTGAATAAACAGTGACTCTGTACAGTTATACAGTGACTGACCCTCACCCTGAATAAACAGTCTCCGTAAAGTTACACAGTGAGTGACAATCATCCTGAATAAACAGTGACTCTGTACAGTTATACAGTGACTGACCCTCACCCTGAATAAACAGTCTCCGTAAAGTTACACAGTGAGTGACACTCACCCTGAATAAACAGTGGCTCTGTACAGTTACACAGTGACAGACCCTCACCTGGACTAAACACTGACCCTGTACATTTACACAGTGACTGACCCTCCCCTGCATAAAAAGTGGCTCTGTACAGTTACACAGTGACAGACCCTCACCTGGACTAAACACTGACCCTGTACATTTACACAGTGACTGACCCTCACCCTGAATAAACAGTGACCTCTACAGTTACACATTCACTGACCCTCACCCTGAATAAACAGTGACTCTGTACAGTTACACAGTGACTGACCCTCACCCTGAATAAACAGTGACCCTGTACAGTTACACAGTGAGTGACCCACAACCTGAATAAACAGAGACGCTCTACAGTTACACAGTTACTGACCCTCACCCTGAATAAACAGTGACTCTGTACAGTTATACAGTGAGTGACCCTCACCCTGAATAAACAGTCTCCGTAAAGTTACACAGTGAGTGACAATCATCCTGAATAAACAGTGACTCTGTACAGTTATACAGTGACTGACCCTCACCCTGAATAAACAGTCTCCGTAAAGTTACACAGTGAGTGACACTCACCCTGAATAAACAGTGGCTCTGTACAGTTACACAGTGACAGACCCTCACCTGGACTAAACACTGACCCTGTACATTTACACAGTGACTGACCCTCACCCTGCATAAAAAGTGGCTCTGTACAGTTACACAGTGACAGACCCTCACCTGGACTAAACACTGACCCTGTACATTTACACAGAGACTGACCCTCACCCTGAATAAACAGTGACCTCTACAGTTACACATTCACTGACCCTCACCCTGAATAAACAGTGACTCTGTACAGTTACACAGTGAGTGACCCTCACACTGAATAAACAGTGACTCAATACAGTTACAGAGTGAGTGATCCTCACCCTAAATAAACAGTGACCCTATACAGTTACACAGTGACTGACACTCACACTGAATGAACAGTGACTCTGTACAGTTACACAGTGAGTGACCCTCGCACTGAATAAACAGTGACTCTGTACAGTTACACAGTTACTGGCCCTCACCCTGAATAAACAGTGACCCTGTACAGTTACAGTGAGTGACCCTCATCCTGAATAAACAGTGACTCTGTACAGTTGCACAGCGATTCTAAACTGAATGAACAGTGAGCCTGTACAGTTACACAGTGACTGACCCTCACCCTGCATAAACAGTGAACCGGTATACTTACAGTGACTGACCCTCACCCTGAATAAACAGTGACCCTATACAGTTACACAGTGAGTGACCCTCAACCTCAATAAACAGTGACTCTGTACAGTTACGCAGTGACCCCCAGCCTGAATAAACAGTCACCCTGTACAGTTACAGTGACTGACCTCACCCTGAATAAACAGTGACTCTGTACAGTTACAGAGTGAGTGATCCTCATCCTGAATAAACACTGACCCTGTACAGTTACACAGTGTCTGACCCTCACCCTGAATAAACAGTGACCCTGTACATTTACGCACTGACTGACCCTTGCCCTTAATAAACAGTGACTCTGTACAGTTACAGTGACTGACCCCCACCTAAATAAACAGTGACCTGTACAGTTACACAGTGAGTGACCTTTACCCTGAATAAACAGTGATTCTGTACAATTACACAGTGAGTGACCCTCACCCTGAATGAACAGTGACTCTGTGCAGTTACACAGTAACACTGACCTGAATAATCAGAGAGCCTGTACTGTGACACAGTGACTGACCTCACCCTGAATAAACAAATAACCTTGTACAGTTACACTGAGTGACGCTCACCCTGAATGAACAGTGACCCAGTACAGTTACACAGCGACTGATCCTCACCCTGAATAAACAGTGACCATGTACAGTTACAGTGAGTGACCCTCACCCTGAATAAACAGTGACTCTGTACAGTTACACAGTGAGTGACCCACAACCTGAATAAACAGAGACGCTCTACAGTTACACAGTGACTGACACTCACACTGAATGAACAGTGACTCTATACAGTTACACAGTGAGTGACCCTCACCCTGAATAAACAGTGACTCCGTAAAGTTACACAGTGAGTGACCCTCACGTTGAATAAACAGTGACGCCGTAAAGTTACACAGTGAGTGACCCTCAGCCTGAATAAACAGTGACCCTGTACAGTTACACAGTGAGTGACCCTCAACCTGAATAAACAGTGACTCTGTACAGTTACACAGTGACCCCCACCCTGAATAAACAGTCACCCTGTACAGTTACAGTGACTGACCTCACCCTGAATAAACTGTGACTCTGTACAGTTACACAGTTACTGACACTCACCCTGAATAAACAGTGACCCTGTACAGTTACACAGTGAGTGACCCTCATCCTGAATAAACAGTAACTCCGTAAAGTTACAGTGAGTGACACTCACCCTGAATAAACAGTGACTCTGTATATTTACACAGTGAGTGACCCTCACCCTGAATAAACAGTGACTCTGTACAGTTACACAGTGACACTCACATGAATAAGCAGTGAGCCTGTACACTCAGTGACTGACCTCACCCTGAATAAACAGTGACCCTGTACAGTTACACAGCGACTGACCCTCACCCTGAATAAACAGTGACTCTGTAAAGTTACAGTGACTGACCCTCACCCTGAATAAACTGTGACCCTGTACAGTTACACAGTGAGTGACCCACAACCTGAATAAACAGAGACGCTCTACAGTTACACAGTTACTGAACCGCACCCTGAATAAACAGTGACTCTGTACAGTAACACAGTTACTGACCCTCACCCTGAATAAACAGTGACTCTGTACAGTTATACAGTGAGTGACCCTCACCCTGAATAAACAGACTCCGTAAAGTTACACAGTGAGTGACACTCACCCTGAATAAACAGTGAGTCTGTACAGTTACACAGTGACTGACCCTCACCCTGAATAAACAGTGAGTCTGTACAGTTATAGAGTGACTGACCTCACCCTGAATAAACAGTGACCCTATACAGATACACAGTGACTGATCCTCACCCGGAACAAACAGTGACTCTGTACAGTTACACAGTGACTGACACTCACACTGAATGAACAGTGACTCTGTACAGTTACACAGTGAGTGACACTCACACTGAATGAACAGTGACTCTATACAGTTACACAGTGAGTGACCCTCACGCTGAATAAACAGTGACTCCGTAAAGTTACACAGTGAGTGACCCTCACGTTGAATAAACAGTGACGCCGTAAAGTTACACAGTGAGTGACCCTCAGCCTGAATAAACAGTGACCCTGTACAGTTACACAGTGAGTGACCCTCAACCTGAATAAACAGTGACTCTGTACAGTTACACAGTGACCCCCACCCTGAATAAACAGTCACCCTGTACAGTTACAGTGACTGACCTCACCCTGAATAAACTGTGACTCTGTACAGTTACACAGTTACTGACACTCACCCTGAATAAACAGTGACCCTGTACAGTTACACAGTGAGTGACCCTCATCCTGAATAAACAGTAACTCCGTAAAGTTACACAGTGAGTGACACTCACCCTGAATAAACAGTGACTCTGTATATTTACACAGTGAGTGACCCTCACCCTGAATAAACAGTGACTCTGTACAGTTACACAGTGACACTCACATGAATAAGCAGTGAGCCTGTACACTCAGTGACTGACCTCACCCTGAATAAACAGTGACCCTGTACAGTTACACAGCGACTGACCCTCACCCTGAATAAACAGTGACTCTGTAAAGTTACACAGTGACTGACCCTCACCCTGAATAAACTGTGACCCTGTACAGTTACACAGTGAGTGACCCACAACCTGAATAAACAGAGACGCTCTACAGTTACACAGTTACTGAACCGCACCCTGAATAAACAGTGACTCTGTACAGTAACACAGTTACTGACCCTCACCCTGAATAAACAGTGACTCTGTACAGTTATACAGTGAGTGACCCTCACCCTGAATAAACAGACTCCGTAAAGTTACACAGTGAGTGACACTCACCCTGAATAAACAGTGAGTCTGTACAGTTACACAGTGACTGACCCTCACCCTGAATAAACAGTGAGTCTGTACAGTTATAGAGTGACTGACCTCACCCTGAATAAACAGTGACCCTATACAGATACACAGTGACTGATCCTCACCCGGAACAAACAGTGACTCTGTACAGTTACACAGTGACTGACACTCACACTGAATGAACAGTGACTCTGTACAGTTACACAGTGAGTGACACTCACACTGAATGAACAGTGACTCTATACAGTTACACAGTGAGTGACCCTCACGTTGAATAAACAGTGACGCCGTAAAGTTACACAGTGAGTGACCCTCAGCCTGAATAAACAGTGACCCTGTACAGTTACACAGTGAGTGACCCTCAACCTGAATAAACAGTGACTCTGTACAGTTACACAGTGACCCCCACCCTGAATAAACAGTGACTCTGTACAGTTACAGTGACTGACCTCACCCTGAATAAACTGTGACTCTGTACAGTTACACAGTTACTGACACTCACCCTGAATAAACAGTGACTCTGTAAAGTTACACAGTGACTGACCCTCACCCTGAATAAACAGTGACCCTGTACAGTTACACAGTGAGTGACCCACAACCTGAATAAACAGTCTCCGTAAAGTTACACAGTGAGTGACAATCATCCTGAATAAACAGTGACTCTGTACAGTTATACAGTGACTGACCCTCACCCTGAATAAACAGTCTCCGTAAAGTTACACAGTGAGTGACACTCACCCTGAATAAACAGTGGCTCTGTACAGTTACACAGTGACAGACCCTCACCTGGACTAAACACTGACCCTGTACATTTACACAGTGACTGACCCTCCCCTGCATAAAAAGTGGCTCTGTACAGTTACACAGTGACAGACCCTCACCTGGACTAAACACTGACCCTGTACATTTACACAGTGACTGACCCTCACCCTGAATAAACAGTGACCTCTACAGTTACACATTCACTGACCCTCACCCTGAATAAACAGTGACTCTGTACAGTTACACAGTGACTGACCCTCACCCTGAATAAACAGTGACCCTGTACAGTTACACAGTGAGTGACCCACAACCTGAATAAACAGAGATGCTCTACAGTTACACAGTTACTGACCCTCACCCTGAATAAACAGTGACTCTGTACAGTTATACAGTGACTGACCCTCACCCTGAATAAACAGTCTCCGTAAAGTTACACAGTGAGTGACACTCACCCTGAATAAACAGTGGCTCTGTACAGTTACACAGTGACAGACCCTCACCTGGACTAAACACTGACCCTGTACATTTACACAGTGACTGACCCTCACCCTGCATAAAAAGTGGCTCTGTACAGTTACACAGTGACAGACCCTCACCTGGACTAAACACTGACCCTGTACATTTACACAGAGACTGACCCTCACCCTGAATAAACAGTGACCTCTACAGTTACACATTCACTGACCCTCACCCTGAATAAACAGTGACTCTGTACAGTTACACAGTGAGTGACCCTCACACTGAATAAACAGTGACTCAATACAGTTACAGAGTGAGTGATCCTCACCCTAAATAAACAGTGACCCTATACAGTTACACAGTGACTGACACTCACACTGAATGAACAGTGACTCTGTACAGTTACACAATGAGTGACCCTCGCACTGAATAAACAGTGACTCTGTACAGTTACACAGTTACTGGCCCTCACCCTGAATAAACAGTGACCCTGTACAGTTACAGTGAGTGACCCTCATCCTGAATAAACAGTGACTCTGTACAGTTGCACAGCGATTCTAAACTGAATGAACAGTGAGCCTGTACAGTTACACAGTGACTGACCCTCACCCTGCATAAACAGTGAACCGGTATACTTACAGTGACTGACCCTCACCCTGAATAAACAGTGACCCTATACAGTTACACAGTGAGTGACCCTCAACCTCAATAAACAGTGACTCTGTACAGTTACGCAGTGACCCCCAGCCTGAATAAACAGTCACCCTGTACAGTTACAGTGACTGACCTCACCCTGAATAAACAGTGACTCTGTACAGTTACAGAGTGAGTGATCCTCATCCTGAATAAACACTGACCCTGTACAGTTACACAGTGTCTGACCCTCACCCTGAATAAACAGTGACCCTGTACATTTACGCACTGACTGACCCTTACCCTTAATAAACAGTGACTCTGTACAGTTACAGTGACTGACCCCCACCTAAATAAACAGTGACCTGTACAGTTACACAGTGAGTGACCTTTACCCTGAATAAACAGTGATTCTGTACAATTACACAGTGAGTGACCCTCACCCTGAATGAACAGTGACTCTGTGCAGTTACACAGTAACACTGACCTGAATAATCAGAGAGCCTGTACTGTGACACAGTGACTGACCTCACCCTGAATAAACAAATAACCTTGTACAGTTACACTGAGTGACGCTCACCCTGAATGAACAGTGACCCAGTACAGTTACACAGCGACTGATCCTCACCCTGAATAAACAGTCACCATGTACAGTTACAGTGAGTGACCCTCACCCTGAATAAACAGTGACCCTGTACAGTTGCACAATGAGTGACCCGCACACTGAATGAACAGTGACTCTGTACAGTTACACAGCGACTGATCCTCACCCTGAATAAACAGTGACCATGTACAGTTACAGTGAGTGACCCTCACCCTGAATAAACAGTGACCCTGTACAGTTACACAGTGAGTGACCCACAACCTGAATAAACAGAGACGCTCTACAGTTACACAGTGACTGACACTCACACTGAATGAACAGTGACTCTATACAGTTACACAGTGAGTGACCCACAACCTGAATAAACAGAGACGCTCTACAGTTACACAGTTACTGAACCGCACCCTGAATAAACAGTGACTCTGTACAGTAACACAGTTACTGACCCTCACCCTGAATAAACAGTGACTCTGTACAGTTATACAGTGAGTGACCCTCACCCTGAATAAACAGACTCCGTAAAGTTACACAGTGAGTGACACTCACCCTGAATAAACAGTGAGTCTGTACAGTTACACAGTGACTGACCCTCACCCTGAATAAACAGTGAGTCTGTACAGTTATAGAGTGACTGACCTCACCCTGAATAAACAGTGACCCTATACAGATACACAGTGACTGATCCTCACCCGGAACAAACAGTGACTCTGTACAGTTACACAGTGACTGACACTCACACTGAATGAACAGTGACTCTGTACAGTTACACAGTGAGTGACACTCACACTGAATGAACAGTGACTCTATACAGTTACACAGTGAGTGACCCTCACGCTGAATAAACAGTGACTCCGTAAAGTTACACAGTGAGTGACCCTCACGTTGAATAAACAGTGACGCCGTAAAGTTACACAGTGAGTGACCCTCAGCCTGAATAAACAGTGACCCTGTACAGTTACACAGTGAGTGACCCTCAACCTGAATAAACAGTGACTCTGTACAGTTACACAGTGACCCCCACCCTGAATAAACAGTCACCCTGTACAGTTACAGTGACTGACCTCACCCTGAATAAACTGTGACTCTGTACAGTTACACAGTTACTGACACTCACCCTGAATAAACAGTGACCCTGTACAGTTACACAGTGAGTGACCCTCATCCTGAATAAACAGTAACTCCGTAAAGTTACACAGTGAGTGACACTCACCCTGAATAAACAGTGACTCTGTATATTTACACAGTGAGTGACCCTCACCCTGAATAAACAGTGACTCTGTACAGTTACACAGTGACACTCACATGAATAAGCAGTGAGCCTGTACACTCAGTGACTGACCTCACCCTGAATAAACAGTGACCCTGTACAGTTACACAGCGACTGACCCTCACCCTGAATAAACAGTGACTCTGTAAAGTTACACAGTGACTGACCCTCACCCTGAATAAACAGAGACGCTCTACAGTTACACAGTTACTGAACCGCACCCTGAATAAACAGTGACTCTGTACAGTAACACAGTTACTGACCCTCACCCTGAATAAACAGTGACTCTGTACAGTTATACAGTGAGTGACCCTCACGTTGAATAAACAGTGACGCCGTAAAGTTACACAGTGAGTGACCCTCAGCCTGAATAAACAGTGACCCTGTACAGTTACACAGTGAGTGACCCTCAACCTGAATAAACAGTGACTCTGTACAGTTACACAGTGACCCCCACCCTGAATAAACAGTGACTCTGTACAGTTACAGTGACTGACCTCACCCTGAATAAACTGTGACTCTGTACAGTTACACAGTTACTGACACTCACCCTGAATAAACAGTGACTCTGTAAAGTTACACAGTGACTGACCCTCACCCTGAATAAACAGTGACCCTGTACAGTTACACAGTGAGTGACCCACAACCTGAATAAACAGTCTCCGTAAAGTTACACAGTGAGTGACAATCATCCTGAATAAACAGTGACTCTGTACAGTTATACAGTGACTGACCCTCACCCTGAATAAACAGTCTCCGTAAAGTTACACAGTGAGTGACACTCACCCTGAATAAACAGTGGCTCTGTACAGTTACACAGTGACAGACCCTCACCTGGACTAAACACTGACCCTGTACATTTACACAGTGACTGACCCTCCCCTGCATAAAAAGTGGCTCTGTACAGTTACACAGTGACAGACCCTCACCTGGACTAAACACTGACCCTGTACATTTACACAGTGACTGACCCTCACCCTGAATAAACAGTGACCTCTACAGTTACACATTCACTGACCCTCACCCTGAATAAACAGTGACTCTGTACAGTTACACAGTGACTGACCCTCACCCTGAATAAACAGTGACCCTGTACAGTTACACAGTGAGTGACCCACAACCTGAATAAACAGAGACGCTCTACAGTTACACAGTTACTGACCCTCACCCTGAATAAACAGTGACTCTGTACAGTTATACAGTGAGTGACCCTCACCCTGAATAAACAGTCTCCGTAAAGTTACACAGTGAGTGACAATCATCCTGAATAAACAGTGACTCTGTACAGTTATACAGTGACTGACCCTCACCCTGAATAAACAGTCTCCGTAAAGTTACACAGTGAGTGACAATCATCCTGAATAAACAGTGACTCTGTACAGTTACACAGCGACTGACCCTCACCCTGAATAAACAGTGACTCTGTAAAGTTACACAGTGACTGACCCTCACCCTGAATAAACTGTGACCCTGTACAGTTACACAGTGAGTGACCCACAACCTGAATAAACAGAGACGCTCTACAGTTACACAGTTACTGAACCGCACCCTGAATAAACAGTGACTCTGTACAGTAACACAGTTACTGACCCTCACCCTGAATAAACAGTGACTCTGTACAGTTACACAGCGACTGACCCTCACCCTGAATAAACAGTGACTCTGTAAAGTTACACAGTGACTGACCCTCACCCTGAATAAACTGTGACCCTGTACAGTTACACAGTGAGTGACCCTCACACTGAATAAACAGTGACTCAATACAGTTACAGAGTGAGTGATCCTCACCCTAAATAAACAGTGACCCTATACAGTTACACAGTGACTGACACTCACACTGAATGAACAGTGACTCTGTACAGTTACACAGTGAGTGACCCTCAACCTCAATAAACAGTGACTCTGTACAGTTACGCAGTGACCCCCAGCCTGAATAAACAGTCACCCTGTACAGTTACAGTGACTGACCTCACCCTGAATAAACAGTGACTCTGTACAGTTACAGAGTGAGTGATCCTCATCCTGAATAAACACTGACCCTGTACAGTTACACAGTGTCTGACCCTCACCCTGAATAAACAGTGACCCTGTACATTTACGCACTGACTGACCCTTACCCTTAATAAACAGTGACTCTGTACAGTTACAGTGACTGACCCCCACCTAAATAAACAGTGACCTGTACAGTTACACAGTGAGTGACCTTTACCCTGAATAAACAGTGATTCTGTACAATTACACAGTGAGTGACCCTCACCCTGAATGAACAATGACTCTGTGCAGTTACACAGTAACACTGACCTGAATAATCAGAGAGCCTGTACTGTGACACAGTGACTGACCTCACCCTGAATAAACAAATAACCTTGTACAGTTACACTGAGTGACGCTCACCCTGAATGAACAGTGACCCAGTACAGTTACACAGCGACTGATCCTCACCCTGAATAAACAGTCACCATGTACAGTTACAGTGAGTGACCCTCACCCTGAATAAACAGTGACCCTGTACAGTTGCACAGTGAGTGACCCGCACACTGAATGAACAGTGACTCTGTACAGTTACACAGCGACTGATCCTCACCCTGAATAAACAGTGACCATGTACAGTTACAGTGAGTGACCCTCACCCTGAATAAACAGTGACCCTGTACAGTTACACAGTGAGTGACCCACAACCTGAATAAACAGAGACGCTCTACAGTTACACAGTGACTGACACTCACACTGAATGAACAGTGACTCTATACAGTTACACAGTGAGTGACCCTCACCCTGAATAAACAGTGACTCCGTAAAGTTACACAGTGAGTGACCCTCACGTTGAATAAACAGTGACGCCGTAAAGTTACACAGTGAGTGACCCTCAGCCTGAATAAACAGTGACCCTGTACAGTTACACAGTGAGTGACCCTCAACCTGAATAAACAGTGACTCTGTACAGTTACACAGTGACCCCCACCCTGAATAAACAGTCACCCTGTACAGTTACAGTGACTGACCTCACCCTGAATAAACTGTGACTCTGTACAGTTACACAGTTACTGACACTCACCCTGAATAAACAGTGACCCTGTACAGTTACACAGTGAGTGACCCTCATCCTGAATAAACAGTAACTCCGTAAAGTTACAGTGAGTGACACTCACCCTGAATAAACAGTGACTCTGTATATTTACACAGTGAGTGACCCTCACCCTGAATAAACAGTGACTCTGTACAGTTACACAGTGACACTCACATGAATAAGCAGTGAGCCTGTACACTCAGTGACTGACCTCACCCTGAATAAACAGTGACCCTGTACAGTTACACAGCGACTGACCCTCACCCTGAATAAACAGTGACTCTGTAAAGTTACAGTGACTGACCCTCACCCTGAATAAACTGTGACCCTGTACAGTTACACAGTGAGTGACCCACAACCTGAATAAACAGAGACGCTCTACAGTTACACAGTTACTGAACCGCACCCTGAATAAACAGTGACTCTGTACAGTAACACAGTTACTGACCCTCACCCTGAATAAACAGTGACTCTGTACAGTAACACAGTTACTGACCCTCACCCTGAATAAACAGTGACCCTGTACAGTTACACAGTGAGTGACCCACAACCTGAATAAACAGAGACGCTCTACAGTTACACAGTTACTGAACCGCACCCTGAATAAACAGTGACTCTGTACAGTAACACAGTTACTGACCCTCACCCTGAATAAACAGTGACTCTGTACAGTTATACAGTGAGTGACCCTCACCCTGAATAAACAGACTCCGTAAAGTTACACAGTGAGTGACACTCACCCTGAATAAACAGTGAGTCTGTACAGTTACACAGTGACTGACCCTCACCCTGAATAAACAGTGAGTCTGTACAGTTATAGAGTGACTGACCTCACCCTGAATAAACAGTGACCCTATACAGATACACAGTGACTGATCCTCACCCGGAACAAACAGTGACTCTGTACAGTTACACAGTGACTGACACTCACACTGAATGAACAGTGACTCTGTACAGTTACACAGTGAGTGACACTCACACTGAATGAACAGTGACTCTATACAGTTACACAGTGAGTGACCCTCACGCTGAATAAACAGTGACTCCGTAAAGTTACACAGTGAGTGACCCTCACGTTGAATAAACAGTGACGCCGTAAAGTTACACAGTGAGTGACCCTCAGCCTGAATAAACAGTGACCCTGTACAGTTACACAGTGAGTGACCCTCAACCTGAATAAACAGTGACTCTGTACAGTTACACAGTGACCCCCACCCTGAATAAACAGTCACCCTGTACAGTTACAGTGACTGACCTCACCCTGAATAAACTGTGACTCTGTACAGTTACACAGTTACTGACACTCACCCTGAATAAACAGTGACCCTGTACAGTTACACAGTGAGTGACCCTCATCCTGAATAAACAGTAACTCCGTAAAGTTACACAGTGAGTGACACTCACCCTGAATAAACAGTGACTCTGTATATTTACACAGTGAGTGACCCTCACCCTGAATAAACAGTGACTCTGTACAGTTACACAGTGACACTCACATGAATAAGCAGTGAGCCTGTACACTCAGTGACTGACCTCACCCTGAATAAACAGTGACCCTGTACAGTTACACAGCGACTGACCCACAACCTGAATAAACAGAGACGCTCTACAGTTACACAGTTACTGAACCGCACCCTGAATAAACAGTGACTCTGTACAGTAACACAGTTACTGACCCTCACCCTGAATAAACAGTGACTCTGTACAGTTATACAGTGAGTGACCCTCACCCTGAATAAACAGACTCCGTAAAGTTACACAGTGAGTGACACTCACCCTGAATAAACAGTGAGTCTGTACAGTTACACAGTGACTGACCCTCACCCTGAATAAACAGTGAGTCTGTACAGTTATAGAGTGACTGACCTCACCCTGAATAAACAGTGACCCTATACAGATACACAGTGACTGATCCTCACCCGGAACAAACAGTGACTCTGTACAGTTACACAGTGACTGACACTCACACTGAATGAACAGTGACTCTGTACAGTTACACAGTGAGTGACACTCACACTGAATGAACAGTGACTCTATACAGTTACACAGTGAGTGACCCTCACGTTGAATAAACAGTGACGCCGTAAAGTTACACAGTGAGTGACCCTCAGCCTGAATAAACAGTGACCCTGTACAGTTACACAGTGAGTGACCCTCAACCTGAATAAACAGTGACTCTGTACAGTTACACAGTGACCCCCACCCTGAATAAACAGTGACTCTGTACAGTTACACAGTGACCCCCACCCTGAATAAACAGTGACTCTGTACAGTTACAGTGACTGACCTCACCCTGAATAAACTGTGACTCTGTACAGTTACACAGTTACTGACACTCACCCTGAATAAACAGTGACCCTGTACAGTTACACAGTGAGTGACCCTCATCCTGAATAAACAGTAACTCCGTAAAGTTACACAGTGAGTGACACTCACCCTGAATAAACAGTGACTCTGTATATTTACACAGTGAGTGACCCTCACCCTGAATAAACAGTGACTCTGTACAGTTACACAGTGACACTCACATGAATAAGCAGTGAGCCTGTACACTCAGTGACTGACCTCACCCTGAATAAACAGTGACCCTGTACAGTTACACAGCGACTGACCCTCACCCTGAATGAACAGTGACTCTGTAAAGTTACACAGTGACTGACCCTCACCCTGAATAAACTGTGACCCTGTACAGTTACACAGTGAGTGACCCACAACCTGAATAAACAGAGACGCTCTACAGTTACACAGTTACTGAACCGCACCCTGAATAAACAGTGACTCTGTACAGTAACACAGTTACTGACCCTCACCCTGAATAAACAGTGACTCTGTACAGTTATACAGTGAGTGACCCTCACCCTGAATAAACAGACTCCGTAAAGTTACACAGTGAGTGACACTCACCCTGAATAAACAGTGACTCTGTACAGTTACACAGTGACAGACCCTCACCTGGACTAAACACTGACCCTGTACATTTACACAGTGACTGACCCTCACCCTGAATAAACAGTGACCTCTACAGTTACACATTCACTGACCCTCACCCTGAATAAACAGTGACTGTGTACAGTTACAGTGACAGACCCCCACCCTGAATAAACACTGACCCTATACAGTTACACAGTGACTGACACTCACCCTGAATAAACAGTGACTCCGTAAAGTTACCCAGTCAGTGACCCTCACATTGAATAAACAGTGACGCCGTGAAGTTACACAGTGAGTGACCCTCAGCCTGAATAAACAGTGACTCTGTACAGTTACAGAGTGAGTGATCCTCACCCTGAATAAACAGTGACTCTTTACAGTTACACAGTGAGTGACCATCACCCTGAATAAAGACCGACTCTGTACAGTTACACAGTGAGTGACCCTCACCCTGAATAAACAGTGACTCTGTACAGTTACAGAGTGAGTGATCCTCACCCTGAATAAACAGAGACTCTGTGCAGTTACACAGTAACACTGACCTGAATAATCAGAGGGCCTGTACTGTGACACAGTGACTGACCTCACCCTGAATAATCAAATGACCTTGTACAGTTACACTGAGTGACGCTCACCCTGAATGAACAGTGACCCAGTACAGTTACACAGCGACTGATCCTCACCCTCAATAAACAGTAACCATGTACAGTTACAGGGAGTGACCATCACACTGAATAAACGATGACTCTGTACAGTTGCACAGCGATTCTAAACTGAATGAACAGTGAGCCTGTACAGTTACACAGTGACTGACCCTCACCCTGAATAAACAGTGACCTTGTACAGTTACACAGTGACTGACATTCACACTGAATGAACAGTGACTCTGTACAGTTACACAGTGAGTGACACTCACACTGAATAAACAGTGACTCTGTACAGTTACACAGTGAGTGACCCTCACCCTGAATAAACAGTGACTCCGTAAAGTTACACAGTGAGTGACCCTCACGTTGAATAAACAGTGACGCCGTAAAGTTACACAGTGAGTGACCCTCAGCCTGAATAAACAGTGACCCTGTACAGTTACACAGTGAGTGACCCTCAACCTGAATAAACAGTGACTCTGTACAGTTACACAGTGACCCCCACCCTGAATAAACAGTCACCCTGTACAGTTACAGTGACTGACCTCACCCTGAATAAACAGTGACCCTATACAGTTACACAGTGAGTGACCCTCAACCTCAATAAACAGTGACTCTGTACAGTTACGCAGTGACCCCCAGCCTGAATAAACAGTCACCCTGTACAGTTACAGTGACTGACCTCACCCTGAATAAACAGTGACTCTGTACAGTTACAGAGTGAGTGATCCTCACCCTGAATAAACACTGACCCTGTACAGTTACACAGTGTCTGACCCTCACCCTGAATAAACAGTGACCCTGTACATTTACGCACTGACTGACCCTTACCCTTAATAAACAGTGACCCTGTACAGTTACACAGAGAGTGACCCTCACACTGAATAAACAGTGATTCTGTACAGTTATACAGTGACCCTCACCCTGAATAAACAGTGCCTCTGTACAGTTACACAGTGACCCTCACCCTGAATAAACAGTGACTCTGTACAGTTAGTGAGTGAACTTTGCCCTGAATATACAGTGTGTCTGTACAGTTACATAGTGACCCTCACCCTGAATAAACAGTGACTCTGTACAGTTGCACAGCGATTCTAAACTGAATGAACAGTGAGCCTGTACAGCTACACAGTGTCTGACCCTCACCCTGAATGAACAGAGACTCTGTGCAGTTACACAGTAACACTGACCTGAATAATCAGAGGGCCTGTACTGTGACACAGTGACTGACCGTCACCCTGAATAAACAGTGACCTCTACAGTTACACATTCACTGACCCTCACCCTGAATAAACAGTGACTGTGTACAGTTACAGTGACAGACCCCCACCCTGAATAAACACTGACCCTATACAGTTACACAGTGACTGACACTCACCCTGAATAAACAGTGACGCCGTGAAGTTACACAGTGAGTGACCCTCAGCCTGAATAAACAGTGACTCTGTACAGTTACAGAGTGAGTGATCCTCACCCTGAATAAACAGTGACTCTTTACAGTTACACAGTGAGTGACCATCACCCTGAATAAAGACCGACTCTGTACAGTTACACAGTGAGGGACCCTCACCCTGAATAAACAGTGACTCTGTACAGTTACAGAGTGAGTGATCCTCGTCCTGAATAAACAGAGACTCTGTGCAGTTACACAGTAACACTGACCTGAATAATCAGAGGGCCTGTACTGTGACACAGTGACTGACCTCACCCTGAATAATCAAATGACCTTGTACAGTTACACTGAGTGACGCTCACCCTGAATGAACAGTGACCCAGTACAGTTACACAGCGACTGATCCTCACCCTCAATAAACAGTAACCATGTACAGTTACAGTGAGTGACCGTCACACTGAATAAACGATGACTCTGTACAGTTGCACAGCGATTCTAAACTGAATGAACAGTGAGCCTGTACAGTTACACAGTGACTGACCCTCACCCTGCATAAACAGTGACTCTCTACAGTTACGCAGTGACCCCCAACCTGAATAAACAGTCACCCTGTACAGTTACAGTGACTGACCTCACCCTGAATAAACAGTGACTCTGTACAGTTACACAGTTACTGGCCCTCACCCTGAATAAACAGTGACTCTGTACAGTTACACAGTGAGTGACCACAACCTGAATAAACAGTGACCCTGTACATTTACGCACTGATTGACCCTCACCCTTAATAAACAGTGACTCTGTACAGTTACAGTGACTGACCCCCACCTAAATAAACAGTGACCTGTACAGTTACACAGTGAGTGACCTTTACCCTGAATAAACAGTGATTCTGTACAATTACACAGTGAGTGACCCTCACCCTGAATGAACAGTGACTCTGTGCAGTTACACAGTAACACTGACCTGAATAATCATAGAGCCTGTACTGTGACACAGTGACTGACCTCACCCTGAATAAACAGTGACCATGTACAGTTACAGTGAGTGACCCTCACACTGAATAAACAGTGACTCTGTAAAGTTACACAGTGACTGACCTTCACCCTGAATAAACAGGACCCTGTACAGTTACACAGTGAGTGACCCACAACCTGAATAAACAGAGACGCTCTACAGTTACACAGTTACTGACCCTCACCCTGAATAAACAGTGACTCTGTACAGTTATACAGTGAGTGACCCTCACCCTGAATAAACAGTCTCCGTAAATTAACACAGTGAGTGACCCTCACCCTAAATAAACAGTGATTCTATACAAATACACAGTGAGTGACCCTCACCCTGAATGAACAGTGACTCTGTGCAGTTACACAGTAACACTGACCTGAATAATCAGAGAGCCTGTACTGTGACACAGTGACTGACCTCACCCTGAATAAACAAATGACCTTGTACAGTTACAGTGAGTGACCCTCACCCTGAATGAACAGTGACCCAGTACAGTTACACAGCGACTGATCCTCACCCTGAATAAACAGTGACCATGCACAGTTACAGTGAGTTACCCTCACCCTGAATAAACAATGACTCTGTACAGTTGCACAGCGATTCTAAACTGAATGAACAGTGAGCCTGTACAGTTACACAGTGACTGACCCTCACCCTGCATAAACAGTGAACCTGTATACTTACAGTGACTGACCCTCACCCTGAATAAACAGTGACCCTGTACAGTTACACAGTGAGTGACCCTCAACCTGAATAAACAGTGACTCTGTACAGTTACACAGTGACCCCCACCCTGAATAAACAGTCACCCTGTACAGTTACAGTGACTGACCTCACCCTGAATAAACAGTGACTCTGTACAGTTACAATTACTGGCCCTCACCCTGAATAAACAGTGACCCTGTACAGTTACACAGTGAGTGACCCTCATCCTGAATAAACAGTAACTCTGTATATTTACACAGTGAGTGACCCTCACCCTGAATAAACAGTGACTCTATACAGTTACACAGTGACACTCACATGAATAAGCAGTGAGCCTGTACACTCAGTGACTGACCTCACCCTGAATAAACAGTGACCCTGTACAGTTACACAGCGACTGACCCTCACCCTGAATGAACAGTGACTCTGTACAGTTACAAAGTGAGTGACCCTCACCCTGAATAAACAGTGACTCTGTATATTTACACAGTGACTGACCCTCACCCTGAATAAACAGTGACCCTGTACAGTTACACAGTGAGTGACCCTCATCCTGAATAAACAGTAACTCTGTATATTTACACAGTGAGTGACCCTCACCCTGAATAAACAGTGACTCTATACAGTTACACAGTGACACTCACATGAATAAGCAGTGAGCCTGTACACTCAGTGACTGACCTCACCCTGAATAAACAGTGACCCTGTACAGTTACACAGCGACTGACCCTCACCCTGAATGAACAGTGACTGTACAGTTACACAGTGAGTGACCCTCACCCTGAATAAACAGTGACTCTGTATATTTACACAGTGACTGACCCTCACCCTGAATAAACAGTGACCTTGTACAGTTACACAGTGAGTGACCCTCACGTTGAATAGACAGTGATGCCAAAAAGTTATACAGTGAGTGACCCTCAGCCTGAATAAACAGTGACCCTGTACAGTTACACAGTGAGTGACCCTCAACCTGAATAAACAGTGACTCTGTACAGTTACACAGTGACCCCCACCCTGAATAAACAGTCACCCTGTACAGTTACAGTGACTGACCTCACCCTGAATAAACAGTGACTCTGTACAGTTACAATTACTGGCCCTCACCCTGAATAAACAGTGACCCTGTACAGTTACACAGTGAGTGACCCTCATCCTGAATAAACAGTAACTCTGTATATTTACACAGTGAGTGACCCTCACCCTGAATAAACAGTGACTCTATACAGTTACACAGTGACACTCACATGAATAAGCAGTGAGCCTGTACACTCACAGTGACTGACCTCACCCTGAATAAACAGTGACCCTGTACAGTTACACAGCGACTGACCCTCACCCTGAATAAACAGTGACTCTGTAAAGTTAGTGACTGACCCTCACCCTGAATAAACTGTGACCCTGTACAGTTACACAGTGAGTGACCCACAACCTGAATAAACAGAGATGCTCTACAGTTACACAGTTACTGACCCTCACCCTGAATAAACAGCGACTCTGTACAGTTATACAGTGAGTGACCCTCACCCTGAATAAACAGTCTCCGTAAAGTTACACAGTGAGTGACACTCACCCTGAATAAACAGTGAGTCTGTACAGTTACACAGTGACTGACCCTCACCCTGAATAAACAGTGAGTCTGTACAGTTATAGAGTGACTGACCTCACCCTGAATAAACAGTGACCCTATACAGATACACAGTGACTGATCCTCACCCGGAACAAACAGTGACTCTGTACAGTTACACAGTGACTGACACTCACACTGAATGAACAGTGACTCTGTACAGTTACACAGTGAGTGACCCTCACCCTGAATAAACAGTGACTCCGTAAAGTTACACAGTGAGTGACCCTCACGTTGAATAAACAGTGACGCCGTAAAGTTACACAGTGAGTGACCCTCACCCTGAATAAACAGTGACCCTGTACATTTACGCACTGACTGACCCTCACCCTGAATAAACAGTGACTCTGTACAGTTACAGTGAGTGACCTCACCCTGAATAAACAGTGACTCTGTACAGTTACGCAGTGAACCCCACCCTGAATAAACAGTCACCCTGTACAGTTACAGTGACTGACCTCACCCTGAATAAACAGTGACTCTGTACAGTTACACAGTTACTGGCCCTCACCCTGAATAAACAGTGACTCTGTACAGTTACAGTGAGTGATCCTCATCCTGAAAAAACAGTGACTCTGTACAGTTACACAGTGTCTGACCCTCACCCTGAATGAACAGAGACTCTGTGCAGTTACACAGTAACACTGACCTGAATAATCAGAGGGCCTGTACTGTGACACAGTGACTGACACTCACCCTGAATAAACAGTGACTCCGTAAAATTACCCAGTCAGTGACCCTCACATTGAATAAACAGTGACGCCGTGAAGTTACACAGTGAGTGACCCTCAGCCTGAATAAACAGTGACTCTGTACAGTTACAGAGTGAGTGATGCTCACCCTGAATAAACAGTGACTCTTTACAGTTACACAGTGAGTGACCATCACCCTGAATAAAGACCGACTCTGTACAGTTACACAGTGAGTGACCCTCACCCTGAATAAACAGTGACTCTGTACAGTTACAGAGTGAGTGATCCTCACCCTGAATAAACAGTGACTCTGTACAGTTACACGGTGACTGACCCTCACCCCGAATAAACAGTGACTCTGTACAGTTACACAGTGAGTGACCCTCACCCTGAATAAACAGTGACCCTGTACATTTACGCACTGACTGACCCTCACCCTTAATAAACAGTGACTCTGTACAGTTACAGTGACTGACCCCCACCTAAATAAACAGTGACCTGTACAGTTACACAGTGAGTGACCTTTACCCTGAATAAACAGTGATTCTGTACAATCACACAGTGAGTGACCCTCACCCTGAATGAACAGAGACTCTGTGCAGTTACACAGTAACACTGACCTGAATAATCAGAGGGCCTGTACTGTGACACAGTGACTGACCTCACCCTGAATAATCAAATGACCTTGTACAGTTACACAGTGAGTGACGCTCACCCTGAATGAACAGTGACCCAGTACAGTTACACAGTGACTGATCCTCACCCTCAATAAACAGTAACCATGTACAGTTACAGTGAGTGACCGTCACACTGAATAAACGATGACTCTGTACAGTTGCACAGCGATTCTAAACTGAATGAACAGTGAGCCTGTACAGTTACACAGTGACTGACACTCACCCTGCATAAACAGTGAACCGGTATACTTACAGTGACTGACCCTCACCCTGAATAAACAGTGACCCTGTACAGTTACACAGTGAGTGACCCTCAACCTCAATAAACAGTGACTCTGTACAGTTACGCAGTGACCCCCACCCTGAATAAACAGTCACCCTGTACAGTTACAGTGACTGACCTCACCCTGAATAAACAGTGACTCTGTACAGTTACACAGTCACTGACCTCACCCTGAATAAACAGTGACTCTGTACAGTTACACAGTTACTGGCCCTCACCCTGAATAAACAGTGACTCTGTACAGTTACAGTGACTGACCCTCACCCTGAATAAACAGTGACCCTGTACATTTACGCACTGACTGACCCTCACCCTTAATAAACAGTGACTCTGTACAGTTACAGTGACTGACCCCCACCTAAATAAACAGTGAACTGTACAGTTACACAGTGAGTGACCTTTACCCTGAATAAACAGTGATTCTGTACAATTACACAGTGAGTGACCCTCACCCTGAATGAACAGTGACTCTGTGCAGTTACACAGTAATACTGACCTGAATAATCAGAGAGCCTGTACTGTGACACAGTGACTGACCTCACCCTGAATAAACAAATGACCTTGTACAGTTACACTGAGTGACGCTCACCCTGAATGAACAGTGACCCAGTACAGTTACACAGCGACCGATCCTCACCCTGAATAAACAGTGACCATGTACAGTTACAGTGAGTGACCCTCACACTGAATAAACAATGACTCTGTACAGTTGCACAGCGATTCTAAACTGAATGAACAGTGAGCCTGTACAGTTACACAGTGACTGACCTTCACCCTGCATAAACAGTGAACCGGTATACTTACAGTGACTGACCCTCACCCTGAATAAACAGTGACCCTGTACAGTTACACAGTGAGTGACCCTCAACCTGAATAAACAGTGACTCTGTACAGTTACACAGTGACCCCCACCCTGAATAAACAGTCACCCTGTACAGTTACAGTGACTGACCTCACCCTGAATAAACAGTGACCCTCTACAGTTACACAGTGAGTGACCCTCATCCTGAATAAACAGTAACTCCGTAACGTTACACAGTGACTGACCCTCACCCTGAATAAACAGTGACTCTGTACAGTTACACAGTGACTGACCCTCACCCTGAATAAACAGTGACTCTGTACAGTTACACAGTGACTGACCCTCACCCTGAATAAACAGTGACTCTGTACAGTTACACAGTGACTGACCCTCACCCTGAATAAACACTGACTCTGTACAGTTACAGAGTGAGAGACCTTCACCCTGAATAAACAGTGACTCTGTACAGTTACACAGTGACTGACATTCACACTGAATAAACAGTGACCTGTACAGTTACACAGTGAGTGACCTTTACCCTGAATAAACAGTGATTCTGTACAATCACACAGTGAGTGACCCACACCCTGAATGAACAGAGACTCTGTGCAGTTACACAGTAACACTGACCTGAATAATCAGAGGGCCTGTACTGTGACACAGTGACTGACCTCACCCTGAATAATGAAATGACCTTGTACAGTTACACAGTGAGTGACGCTCACCCTGAATGAACAGTGACCCAGTACAGTTACACAGCGACTGATCCTCACCCTGAATAAACAGTAACCATGTACAGTTACAGTGAGTGACCGTCACACTGAATAAACGATGACTCTGTACAGTTGCACAGCGATTCTAAACTGAATGAACAGTGAGCCTGTACAGTTACACAGTGAGTGACCCTCAACGTGAATAAACAGAGACTCTGTACAGTTGCACAGCGATTCTAAACTGAATGAACAGTGAGCCTGTACAGTTACACAGTGACTGACCCTCACCCTGCATAAACAGTGAACCGGTATACTTACAGTGACTGACCCTCACCCTGAATAAACAGTGACCCTATACAGTTACACAGTGAGTGACCCTCAACCTCAATAAACAGTGACTCTGTACAGTTACGCAGTGTCCCCCACCCTGAATAAACAGTCACCCTGTACAGTTACAGTGACTGACCTCACCCTGAATAAACAGTGACTCTGTACAGTTACATTGACTGACCTCACCCTGAATAAACAGTGACTCTGTACAGTTACGCAGTGACCCCCACCCTGAATAAACAGTCACCCTGTACAGTTACAGTGACTTACCTCACCCTGAATAAACAGTGACTCTGTACAGTTACACAGTTACTGGCCCTCACCCTGAATAAACAGTGACTCTGTACAGTTACAGTGAGTGATCCTCATCCTGAAAAAACAGTGACTCTGTACAGTTACACAGTGTCTGACCCTCACCCTGAATGAACAGAGACTCTGTGCAGTTACACAGTAACACTGACCTGAATAATCAGAGGGCCTGTACTGTGACACAGTGACTGACACTCACCCTGAATAAACAGTGACTCCGTAAAATTACCCAGTCAGTGACCCTCACATTGAATAAACAGTGACGCCGTGAAGTTACACAGTGAGTGACCCTCAGCCTGAATAAACAGTCTCCGTAAAGTTACACAGTGAGTGACCCTCACCCTGAATAAACTGTGACTCTGTACAGTTACACAGTGACTGACCCTCACCCTGAATAAACAGTGACCTCTACAGTTACACATTCACTGACCCTCACCCTGAATAAACACTGACCCTGTACAGTTAAACAGAGACTGACCCTCACCCTGAATAAACAGTGACTCTGTAAGGTTACTCAGTGACTGACCCTCACCCTGAATAAACAGTGACCCTATACAGATACACAGTGACTGATCCTCACCCGGAACAAACAGTGACTCTGTACAGTTACACAGTGACCCCCACCCTGAATAAACAGTCACCCTGTACAGTTACAGTGACTGACCTCACCCTGAATAAACAGTGACTCTGTACAGTTACACAGTTACTGGCCCTCACCCTGAATAAACAGTGACCCTCTACAGTTACACAGTGAGTGACCCTCATCCTGAATAAACAGTAACTCCGTAACGTTACACACTGAGTGTCACCCACCCTGAATAAACAGTGACTCTGTATATTTACACAGTGAGTGACCCTCACCCTGAATAAACAGTGACTCTGTATATTTACACAGTGACTGACCCTCACCCTGAATAAACAGTGACCTTGTACAGTAACACAGTGACTGACATTCACACTGAATGAACAGTGACTGTACAGTTACACAGTGAGTGACCCTCACCCTGAATAAACAGTGACTCCGTAAAGTTACACAGTCAGTGACCCTCACGTTGAATAAACAGTGATGCCAAAAAGTTATACAGTGAGTGACCCTCAGCCTGAATAAACAGTGACCCGGTACAGTTACACAGTGAGTGACCCTCAACCATAATAAACAGTGACTCTGTACAGTTACACAGTGACCCCCACCCTGAATAAACAGTCACCCTGTACAGTTACACTGACTGACCTCACCCTGAATAAACAGTGACTCTGTACAGTTACAGTTACTGGCCCTCACCCTGAATAAACAGTGACTCTGTATATTTACACAGTTACTGGCCCTCACCCTGAATAAACAGTGACTCTGTACAGTTACAGTGACTGACCCTCACCCTGAATAAACAGTGACCCTGTACATTTACGCACTGACTGACCCTCACCCTTAATAAACAGTGACTCTGTACAGTTACGCAGTGTCCCCCACCCTGAATAAACAGTCACCCTGTACAGTTACAGTGACTGACCTCACCCTGAATAAACTGTGACTCTGTACAGTTACATTGACTGACCTCACCCTGAATAAACAGTGACTCTGTACAGTTACGCAGTGACCCCCACCCTGAATAAACAGTCACCCTGTACAGTTACAGTGACTTACCTCACCCTGAATAAACAGTGACTCTGTACAGTTACACAGTTACTGGCCCTCACCCTGAATAAACAGTGACTCTGTACAGTTACAGTGAGTGATCCTCATCCTGAAAAAACAGTGACTCTGTACAGTTACACAGTGTCTGACCCTCACCCTGAATGAACAGAGACTCTGTGCAGTTACACAGTAACACTGACCTGAATAATCAGAGGGCCTGTACTGTGACACAGTGACTGACACTCACCCTGAATAAACAGTGACTCCGTAAAATTACCCAGTCAGTGACCCTCACATTGAATAAACAGTGACGCCGTGAAGTTACACAGTGAGTGACCCTCAGCCTGAATAAACAGTCTCCGTAAAGTTACACAGTGAGTGACCCTCACCCTGAATAAACTGTGACTCTGTACAGTTACACAGTGACTGACCCTCACCCTGAATAAACAGTGACCTCTACAGTTACACATTCACTGACCCTCACCCTGAATAAACACTGACCCTGTACAGTTAAACAGAGACTGACCCTCACCCTGAATAAACAGTGACTCTGTAAGGTTACTCAGTGACTGACCCTCACCCTGAATAAACAGTGACCCTATACAGATACACAGTGACTGATCCTCACCCGGAACAAACAGTGACTCTGTACAGTTACACAGTGACTGACACTCACACTGAATGAACAGTGACTCTGTACAGTTACACAGTGAGTGACCCTCACCCTGAATAAACAGTGACTCCGTAAAGTTACACAGTGAGTGACCCTCACCTTGAATAAACAGTGACGCCGTAAAGTTACACAGTGAGTGACCCTCAGCCTGAATAAACAGTGACCCTGTACAGTTACAGAGTGAGTGATCCTCACCCTGAATAAACAGTGACTCTGTACAGTTACAGAGTGAGTGATCCTCACCCTGAATAAACAGTGACTCTGTACAGTTACATAGTGACTTACCATCACCCTGAATAAAGACCGACTCTGTACAGTTACACTGTGAGTGACCCTCACCCTGAATAAACAGTGACTCTGTACAGTTACAGAGTGACTTACCATCACCCTGAATAAAGACCGATTCTGTACAGTTACACAGTGAGTGACCCTCACCCTGAATAAACAGTGACTCTGTACAGTTACAGAGTGAGTGATCCTCACCCTGAATAAACAGTGACTCTGTACAGTTACAGAGTGACGCTCATCCTGAACAAACAATGACTTTGTACAGTTACAGTGAGTGACCCTCACCCTGAATAAACAGTGACTCTGTACAGTTACAGTGAGTGACCCTCACCCTGAATAAACAGTGAACCTGTACAGTTACACAGTGAGTGATCCTGACCCTGAATAAACAGTGACTCTGTACAGATACAGAGTGACCCTCACCCTGAATAAAGAGTGACTCTGTACAGTTACACAGTGAGTGATCCTCACCGTGAATAAACAGTAACTCCGTAAAGTTACACAGTGAGTGACACTCACCCTGAATAAACAGTGACTCTGTATATTTACAGTGAGTGACCCTCACCCTGAATACACAGTGACTCTGTACAGTTACACAGTGACACTCACATGAATAAGCAGTGACCCTGTACAGTTACACAGTGAGTAACCCACAACCTGAATAAACAGTGACCTCTACAGTTACACATTCACTGACCCTCACCCTGAATAAACACTGACCCTGTACAGTTAAACAGAGACTGACCCTCACCCTGAATAAACAGTGACTCTGTAAGGTTACTCAGTGACTGACCCTCACCCTGAATAAACAGTGACCCTATACAGATACACAGTGACTGATCCTCACCCGGAACAAACAGTGACTCTTTACAGTTACACAGTGACTGACACTCACACTGAATGAACAGTGACTCTGTACAGTTACACAGTGAGTGACCCTCACCCTGAATAAACAGTGACTCCGTAAAGTTACACAGTGAGTGACCCTCACCTTGAATAAACAGTGACGCCGTAAAGTTACACAGTGAGTGACCCTCAGCCTGAATAAACAGTGACCCTGTACAGTTACAGAGTGAGTGATCCTCACCCTGAATAAACAGTGACTCTGTACAGTTACAGAGTGAGTGATCCTCACCCTGAATAAACAGTGACTCTGTACAGTTACAGAGTGACCCTCACCCTGAATAAACAGTGACTCTGTACAGTTACACAGTGAGTGATCCTCACCGTGAATAAACAGTAACTCCGTAAAGTTACACAGTGAGTGACCCTCACCCTGAATACACAGTGACCCTGTACAGTTACACAGTGAGTAACCCACAACCTGAATAAACAGTGACCTCTACAGTTACACATTCACTGACCCTCACCCTGAATAAACACTGACCCTGTACAGTTAAACAGAGACTGACCCTCACCCTGAATAAACAGTGACTCTGTAAAGTTACACAGTGAGTGACCCTCACCTTGAATAAACTTGACGCCGTAAAGTTACACAGTGAGTGACCCTCAGCCTGAATAAACAGTGACCCTGTACAGTTACAGAGTGAGTGATCCTCACCCTGAATAAACAGTGACTCTGTACAGTTACAGAGTGAGTGATCCTCACCCTGAATAAACAGTGACTCTGTACAGTTACATAGTGACTTACCATCACCCTGAATAAAGACCGACTCTGTACAGTTACACACTGAGTGACCCTCACCCTGAATAAACAGTGACTCTGTACAGTTACAGAGTGAGTGATCCTCACCCTGAATAAACAGTGACTCTGTACAGTTACACAGTGAGTGACCCTCACCCTGAATAAACAGTGACTCTGTACAGTTACAGAGTGAGTGATCCTCACCCTGAATAAACAGTGACTCTATACAGTTACACAGTGAGTGACCCTCACCCTGAATAAACAGTGACTCTGTACAGTTACAGAGTGACGCTCATCCTGAACAAACAATGACTTTGTACAGTTACAGTGAGTGACCCTCACCCTGAATAAAGAGTGACTCTGTACAGTTACACAGTGAGTGATCCTCACCCTGAATAAACAGTGACTCTGTACAGATACAGAGTGACCCTCACCCTGAATAAACAGTGACTCTGTACAGTTACAGAGTGACCCTCACCCTGATTAAAGAGTGACCCTGTACAGTTACACAGTGAGTGATCCTCACCCTGAATAAACAGTGACTCTGTAAGGTTACACAGTGACTGACCCTCACCCTGAATAAACAGTGACCCTATACAGATACACAGTGACTGATCCTCACCAGGAACAAACAGTGACTCTGTACAGTTACACAGTGACTGACACTCACACTGAATGAACAGTGACTCTGTACAGTTACAAAGTGAGTGACCCTCACCCTGAATAAACAGTGACTCCGTAAAGTTACACAGTGAGTGACCCTCACCTTGAATAAACAGTAACGCCGTAAAGTTACACAGTGAGTGACCCTCAGCCTGAATAAACAGTGACCCTGTACAGTTACAGAGTCAGTGATCCTCACCCTGAATAAACAGTGACTCTGTACAGTTACAGAGTGAGTGATCCTCACCCTGAATAAACAGTGACTCTGTACAGTTACAGTGACTGACACCCACCTAAATAAACAGTGACCTGTACAGTTACAGTGACTGACCCTCACTCTGAATAAACAGTGACCCTGTACAGTTACACAGTGAGTGACCCTCACCCTGAATAAACAGTGAACCTGTACAGTTACACAGTGAGTGATCCTGACCCTGAATAAACAGTGACTCTGTACAGATACAGAGTGACCCTCACCCTGAATAAAGAGTGACTCTGTACAGTTACACAGTGAGTGATCCTCACCGTGAATAAACAGTAACTCCGTAAAGTTACACAGTGAGTGACACTCACCCTGAATAAACAGTGACTCTGTATATTTACAGTGAGTGACCCTCACCCTGAATACACAGTGACTCTGTACCGTTACACAGTGACACTCACATGAATAAGCAGTGACCCTGTACAGTTACACAGTGAGTAACCCACAACCTGAATAAACAGTGACCTCTACAGTTACACATTCACTGACCCTCACCCTGAATAAACACTGACCCTGTACAGTTAAACAGAGACTGACCCTCACCCTGAATAAACAGTGACTCTGTAAGGTTACTCAGTGACTGACCCTCACCCTGAATAAACAGTGACCCTATACAGATACACAGTGACTGATCCTCACCCGGAACAAACAGTGACTCTGTACAGTTACACAGTGACTGACACTCACACTGAATGAACAGTGACTCTGTACAGTTACACAGTGAGTGACCCTCACCCTGAATAAACAGTGACTCCGTAAAGTTACACAGTGAGTGACCCTCACCTTGAATAAACAGTGACGCCGTAAAGTTACACAGTGAGTGACCCTCAGCCTGAATAAACAGTGACCCTGTACAGTTACAGAGTGAGTGATCCTCACCCTGAATAAACAGTGACTCTGTACAGTTACAGAGTGAGTGATCCTCACCCTGAATAAACAGTGACTCTGTACAGTTACAGAGTGACCCTCACCCTGAATAAACAGTGACTCTGTACAGTTACACAGTGAGTGATCCTCACCGTGAATAAACAGTAACTCCGTAAAGTTACACAGTGAGTGACCCTCACCCTGAATAAACAGTGACCCTGTACAGTTACACAGTGAGTAACCCACAACCTGAATAAACAGTGAGCTCTACAGTTACACATTCACTGACCCTCACCCTGAATAAACACTGACCCTGTACAGTTAAACAGAGACTGACCCTCACCCTGAATAAACAGTGACTCTGTAAGGTTACTCAGTGACTGACCCTCACCCTGAATAAACAGTAACCCTATACAGATACACAGTGACTGATCCTCACCCGGAACAAACAGTGACTCTGTACAGTTACACAGTGACTGACACTCACACTGAATGAACAGTGACTCTGTAAAGTTACACAGTGAGTGACCCTCACCTTGAATAAACTTGACGCCGTAAAGTTACACAGTGAGTGACCCTCAGACTGAATAAACAGTGACCCTGTACAGTTACAGAGTGAGTGATCCTCACCCTGAATAAACAGTGACTCTGTACAGTTACATAGTGACTTACCATCACCCTGAATAAAGACCGACTCTGTACAGTTACACACTGAGTGACCCTCACCCTGAATAAACAGTGACTCTGTACAGTTACAGAGTGAGTGATCCTCACCCTGAATAAACAGTGACTCTGTACAGTTACACAGTGAGTGACCCTCACCCTGAATAAACAGTGACTCTGTACAGTTACAGAGTGAGTGATCCTCACCCTGAATAAACAGTGACTCTGTACAGTTACAGAGTGACGCTCATCCTGAACAAACAATGACTTTGTACAGTTACAGTGAGTGACCCTCACCCTGAATAAACAGTGAACCTGTACAATTACACAGTGAGCGACCCTCACCCTGAATAAACAGTGAACCTGTACAGTTACACAGTGAGTGATCCTCACCCTGAATAAACAGTGACTCTGTACAGTTACAGAGTGACCCTCACCCTGAATAAAGAGTGACTCTGTACAGTTACACAGTGAGTGATCCTCACCCTGAATAAACAGTGACTCTGTACAGATACAGAGTGACCCTCACCCTGAATAAACAGTGACTCTGTACAGTTACAGAGTGACCCTCACCCTGATTAAAGAGTGACCCTGTACAGTTACACAGTGAGTGATCCTCACCCTGAATAAACAGTGACTCTGTAAGGTTACACAGTGACTGACCCTCACCCTGAATAAACAGTGACCCTATCCAGATACACAGTGACTGATCCTCACCAGGAACAAACAGTGACTCTGTACAGTTACACAGTGACTGACACTCACACTGAATGAACAGTGACTCTGTACAGTTACAAAGTGAGTGACCCTCACCCTGAATAAACAGTGACTCCGTAAAGTTACACAGTGAGTGACCCTCACCTTGAATAAACAGTAACGCCGTAAAGTTACACAGTGAGTGACCCTCAGCCTGAATAAACAGTGACCCTGTACAGTTACAGAGTCAGTGATCCTCACCCTGAATAAACAGTGACTCTGTACAGTTACAGAGTGAGTGATCCTCACCCTGAATAAACAGTGACTCTGTACAGTTACAGTGACTGACACCCACCTAAATAAACAGTGACCTGTACAGTTACACAGTGACTGACCCTCACTCTGAATAAACAGTGACCCTGTACAGTTACACAGTGAGTGACCCTCACCCTGAATAAACAGTGACCCTGTACATTTACGCACTGACTGACCCTCACCGTTAATAAACAGTGACTCTGTACAGTTACAGAGTGACGCTCATCCTGAACAAACAATGACTTTGTACAGTTACAGTGAGTGACCCTCACCCTGAATAAACAGTGACTCTGTACAGTTACAGTGAGTGACCCTCACCCTGAATAAACAGTGAACCTGTACAGTTACACAGTGAGTGATCCTGACCCTGAATAAACAGTGACTCTGTACAGATACAGAGTGACCCTCACCCTGAATAAAGAGTGACTCTGTACAGTTACACAGTGAGTGATCCTCACCGTGAATAAACAGTAACTCCGTAAAGTTACACAGTGAGTGACACTCACCCTGAATAAACAGTGACTCTGTATATTTACAGTGAGTGACCCTCACCCTGAATACACAGTGACTCTGTACAGTTACACAGTGACACTCACATGAATAAGCAGTGACCCTGTACAGTTACACAGTGAGTAACCCACAACCTGAATAAACAGTGACCTCTACAGTTACACATTCACTGACCCTCACCCTGAATAAACACTGACCCTGTACAGTTAAACAGAGACTGACCCTCACCCTGAATAAACAGTGACTCTGTAAGGTTACTCAGTGACTGACCCTCACCCTGAATAAACAGTGACCCTATACAGATACACAGTGACTGATCCTCACCCGGAACAAACAGTGACTCTTTACAGTTACACAGTGACTGACACTCACACTGAATGAACAGTGACTCTGTACAGTTACACAGTGAGTGACCCTCACCCTGAATAAACAGTGACTCCGTAAAGTTACACAGTGAGTGACCCTCACCTTGAATAAACAGTGACGCCGTAAAGTTACACAGTGAGTGACCCTCAGCCTGAATAAACAGTGACCCTGTACAGTTACAGAGTGAGTGATCCTCACCCTGAATAAACAGTGACTCTGTACAGTTACAGAGTGAGTGATCCTCACCCTGAATAAACAGTGACTCTGTACAGTTACAGAGTGACCCTCACCCTGAATAAACAGTGACTCTGTACAGTTACACAGTGAGTGATCCTCACCGTGAATAAACAGTAACTCCGTAAAGTTACACAGTGACACTGTACAGTTACACAGTGAGTAACCCACAACCTGAATAAACAGTGACCTCTACAGTTACACATTCACTGACCCTCACCCTGAATAAACACTGACCCTGTACAGTTAAACAGAGACTGACCCTCACCCTGAATAAACAGTGACTCTGTAAAGTTACACAGTGAGTGACCCTCACCTTGAATAAACTTGACGCCGTAAAGTTACACAGTGAGTGACCCTCAGCCTGAATAAACAGTGACCCTGTACAGTTACAGAGTGAGTGATCCTCACCCTGAATAAACAGTGACTCTGTACAGTTACAGAGTGAGTGATCCTCACCCTGAATAAACAGTGACTCTGTACAGTTACATAGTGACTTACCATCACCCTGAATAAAGACCGACTCTGTACAGTTACACACTGAGTGACCCTCACCCTGAATAAACAGTGACTCTGTACAGTTACAGAGTGAGTGATCCTCACCCTGAATAAACAGTGACTCTGTACAGTTACACAGTGAGTGACCCTCACCCTGAATAAACAGTGACTCTGTACAGTTACAGAGTGAGTGATCCTCACCCTGAATAAACAGTGACTCTATACAGTTACACAGTGAGTGACCCTCACCCTGAATAAACAGTGACTCTGTACAGTTACAGAGTGACGCTCATCCTGAACAAACAATGACTTTGTACAGTTACAGTGAGTGACCCTCACCCTGAATAAAGAGTGACTCTGTACAGTTACACAGTGAGTGATCCTCACCCTGAATAAACAGTGACTCTGTACAGATACAGAGTGACCCTCACCCTGAATAAACAGTGACTCTGTACAGTTACAGAGTGACCCTCACCCTGATTAAAGAGTGACCCTGTACAGTTACACAGTGAGTGATCCTCACCCTGAATAAACAGTGACTCTGTAAGGTTACACAGTGACTGACCCTCACCCTGAATAAACAGTGACCCTATACAGATACACAGTGACTGATCCTCACCAGGAACAAACAGTGACTCTGTACAGTTACACAGTGACTGACACTCACACTGAATGAACAGTGACTCTGTACAGTTACAAAGTGAGTGACCCTCACCCTGAATAAACAGTGACTCCGTAAAGTTACACAGTGAGTGACCCTCACCTTGAATAAACAGTAACGCCGTAAAGTTACACAGTGAGTGACCCTCAGCCTGAATAAACAGTGACCCTGTACAGTTACAGAGTCAGTGATCCTCACCCTGAATAAACAGTGACTCTGTACAGTTACAGAGTGAGTGATCCTCACCCTGAATAAACAGTGACTCTGTACAGTTACAGTGACTGACACCCACCTAAATAAACAGTGACCTGTACAGTTACAGTGACTGACCCTCACTCTGAATAAACAGTGACCCTGTACAGTTACACAGTGAGTGACCCTCACCCTGAATAAACAGTGAACCTGTACAGTTACACAGTGAGTGATCCTGACCCTGAATAAACAGTGACTCTGTACAGATACAGAGTGACCCTCACCCTGAATAAAGAGTGACTCTGTACAGTTACACAGTGAGTGATCCTCACCGTGAATAAACAGTAACTCCGTAAAGTTACACAGTGAGTGACACTCACCCTGAATAAACAGTGACTCTGTATATTTACAGTGAGTGACCCTCACCCTGAATACACAGTGACTCTGTACCGTTACACAGTGACACTCACATGAATAAGCAGTGACCCTGTACAGTTACACAGTGAGTAACCCACAACCTGAATAAACAGTGACCTCTACAGTTACACATTCACTGACCCTCACCCTGAATAAACACTGACCCTGTACAGTTAAACAGAGACTGACCCTCACCCTGAATAAACAGTGACTCTGTACAGTTACACAGTGACTGACACTCACACTGAATGAACAGTGACTCTGTACAGTTACACAGTGAGTGACCCTCACCCTGAATAAACAGTGACTCCGTAAAGTTACACAGTGAGTGACCCTCACCTTGAATAAACAGTGACGCCGTAAAGTTACACAGTGAGTGACCCTCAGCCTGAATAAACAGTGACCCTGTACAGTTACAGAGTGAGTGATCCTCACCCTGAATAAACAGTGACTCTGTACAGTTACAGAGTGAGTGATCCTCACCCTGAATAAACAGTGACTCTGTACAGTTACAGAGTGACCCTCACCCTGAATAAACAGTGACTCTGTACAGTTACACAGTGAGTGATCCTCACCGTGAATAAACAGTAACTCCGTAAAGTTACACAGTGAGTGACCCTCACCCTGAATACACAGTGACCCTGTACAGTTACACAGTGAGTAACCCACAACCTGAATAAACAGTGAGCTCTACAGTTACACATTCACTGACCCTCACCCTGAATAAACACTGACCCTGTACAGTTAAACAGAGACTGACCCTCACCCTGAATAAACAGTGACTCTGTAAGGTTACTCAGTGACTGACCCTCACCCTGAATAAACAGTAACCCTATACAGATACACAGTGACTGATCCTCACCCGGAACAAACAGTGACTCTGTACAGTTACACAGTGACTGACACTCACACTGAATGAACAGTGACTCTGTAAAGTTACACAGTGAGTGACCCTCACCTTGAATAAACTTGACGCCGTAAAGTTACACAGTGAGTGACCCTCAGACTGAATAAACAGTGACCCTGTACAGTTACAGAGTGAGTGATCCTCACCCTGAATAAACAGTGACTCTGTACAGTTACATAGTGACTTACCATCACCCTGAATAAAGACCGACTCTGTACAGTTACACACTGAGTGACCCTCACCCTGAATAAACAGTGACTCTGTACAGTTACAGAGTGAGTGATCCTCACCCTGAATAAACAGTGACTCTGTACAGTTACACAGTGAGTGACCCTCACCCTGAATAAACAGTGACTCTGTACAGTTACAGAGTGAGTGATCCTCACCCTGAATAAACAGTGACTCTGTACAGTTACAGAGTGACGCTCATCCTGAACAAACAATGACTTTGTACAGTTACAGTGAGTGACCCTCACCCTGAATAAACAGTGAACCTGTACAATTACACAGTGAGCGACCCTCACCCTGAATAAACAGTGAACCTGTACAGTTACACAGTGAGTGATCCTCACCCTGAATAAACAGTGACTCTGTACAGTTACAGAGTGACCCTCACCCTGAATAAAGAGTGACTCTGTACAGTTACACAGTGAGTGATCCTCACCCTGAATAAACAGTGACTCTGTACAGATACAGAGTGACCCTCACCCTGAATAAACAGTGACTCTGTACAGTTACAGAGTGACCCTCACCCTGATTAAAGAGTGACCCTGTACAGTTACACAGTGAGTGATCCTCACCCTGAATAAACAGTGACTCTGTAAGGTTACACAGTGACTGACCCTCACCCTGAATAAACAGTGACCCTATCCAGATACACAGTGACTGATCCTCACCAGGAACAAACAGTGACTCTGTACAGTTACACAGTGACTGACACTCACACTGAATGAACAGTGACTCTGTACAGTTACAAAGTGAGTGACCCTCACCCTGAATAAACAGTGACTCCGTAAAGTTACACAGTGAGTGACCCTCACCTTGAATAAACAGTAACGCCGTAAAGTTACACAGTGAGTGACCCTCAGCCTGAATAAACAGTGACCCTGTACAGTTACAGAGTCAGTGATCCTCACCCTGAATAAACAGTGACTCTGTACAGTTACAGAGTGAGTGATCCTCACCCTGAATAAACAGTGACTCTGTACAGTTACAGTGACTGACACCCACCTAAATAAACAGTGACCTGTACAGTTACACAGTGACTGACCCTCACTCTGAATAAACAGTGACCCTGTACAGTTACACAGTGAGTGACCCTCACCCTGAATAAACAGTGACCCTGTACATTTACGCACTGACTGACCCTCACCGTTAATAAACACTGACTCTGTACAGTTACAGTGACTGACCCCCACCTAAATAAACAGTGACCTGTACAGTTACACAGTGAGTGACCTTTACCCTGAATAAACAGTGATTCTGTACAATTACACAGTGTGTGACCCTCACCCTGAATGAACAGAGACTCTGTGCAGTTACACAGTGAGTGACGCTCACCCTGAATGAACAGTGACCCAGTACAGTTACAGTGAGTGACCCTCACCCTGAATGAACAGTGACCCAGTACAGTTACACAGCGACTGATCCTCACCCTGAATAAACAGTAACCATGTACAGTTACAGTGAGTGACCGTCACACTGAATAAACGATCACTCTGTACAGTTGCACAGCGATTCTAAACTGAATGAACAGTGAGCCTGTACAGTTACACAGTGACTGACCCTCACCCTGCATAAACAGTGAACCGGTATACTTACAGTGACTGACCCTCACCCTGAATAAACAGTGACCCTGTACAGTTACACAGTGAGTGACCCTCAACGTGAATAAACAGTGACTCTGTACAGTTACACAGTGACCCACACCCTGAATAAACAGTCACCCTGTACAGTTACAGTGACTGACCTCACCCTGAATAAATAGTGACTCTGTACAGTTACAGTTACTGGCCCTCACCCTGAATAAACAGTGACCCTGTACAGTTACACAGTGAGTGACCCTCATCCTGAATAAACAGTAACTCCCTAAAGTTACACAGTGAGTAACCCTCACCCTGAATAAACAGTGACTCTGTAAAGTTACACAGTGACTGACCCTCACCCTGAATAAACAGTGACTCTGTACAGTTACACAGTGAGTGACCCACAACCTGAATAAACAGAGACGCTCTACAGTTACACAGTTACTGACCCTCACCCTGAATAAACAGTGACTCTGTACAGTTATACAGTGAGTGACCCTCACCCTGAATAAACAGTGACCTGTACAGTTACACAGTGAGTGACCTTTACCCTGAATAAACAGTGATTCTGTACAATTACACAGTGAGTGACCCTCACCCTGAATGAACAGTGACTCTGTGCAGTTACACAGTAACACTGACCTGAATAATCAGAGAGCCTGTACTGTGACACAGTGACTGACCTCACCCTGAATAAACAAATGACCTTGTACAGTCACACTGTGGCGCTCACCCTGAATGAACAGAGACCCAGTACAGTTACACAGTGACTGATCCTCACCCTGAATAAACAGTGACCATGTACAGTTACAGTGAGTGACCCTCACACTGAATAAACAATGACTCTGTACAGTTGCACAGCGATTCTAAACTGAATGAACTGTGAGCCTGTACAGTTACACAGTGACTGACCCTCACCCTGTATAAACAGTGAACCTGTATACAGTGACTGACCCTCACCCTGAATAAACAGTGACCGTGTACAGTTACACAGTGAGTGACCCTCAACCTGAATAAACAGTTACTCTGTACAGTTACACAGTTACTGGCCCTCACCCTGAATAAACAGTGACCCTGTACAGTTACACAGTGACACTGACATGAATAAGCAGTGAGCCTGTACAGTCACACAGTGACTGACCTCACCTTAAATAAACAGTGAAACTGTACAGTTACACAGCAACTGACCCTCACCCTGAATAAACAGTGACTCTGTACAGTTACATAGTGACTTACCATCACCCTGAATAAAGACCGACTCTGTACAGTTACACAGTGAGTGATCCTCACCCTGAATAAACAGTGACTCTGTACAGTTACATAGTGACTTACCATCACCCTGAATAAAGACCGACTCTACATAGTGATCCTCATCCTGAATAAACAGTGACTCTGTACAGTTACATAGTGACTTACCATCACCCTGAATAAAGACCGACTCTACATAGTGACTGACCCTCACTCTGAATAAACAGTGACTCTGTACAGTTACACAGTGACTGACCCTCACTCTGAATAAACAGTGACTCTGTACAGTTACACAGTGACTGACCCTCACCCTGAATAAACAGTGACCCTGTACAGTTACATAGTGACTGACCCTCACTCTGAATAAACAGTGACTCTGTACAGTTACACAGTGACTGACCCTCACTCTGAATAAACAGTGACTCTGTACAGTTACAGTGAGTGACCCTCACCCTGAATAAACAGTGACCCTGTACATTTACGCACTGACTGACCCTCACCGTTAATAAACAGTGACTCTGTACAGTTACAGTGACTGACCCCCACCTAAATAAACAGTGACCTGTACAGTTACACAGTGAGTGACCTTTACCCTGAATAAACAGTGATTCTGTACAATTACACAGTGTGTGACCCTCACCCTGAATGAACAGAGACTCTGTACAGTTACACAGTGACTGACCCTCACCCTGAATAAACAGTGACCCTGTACAGTTACACAGTGACTGACCCTCACTCTGAATTAACATTGACTCTGTACAGTTACACAGTGACTGACCCTCACTCTGAATAAACAGTGACTCTGTACAGTTACAGTGAGTGACCCTCACCCTGAATAAACAGTGACCCTGTACATTTACGCACTGACTGACCCTCACCGTTAATAAACAGTGACTCTGTACAGTTACAGTGACTGACCCCCACCTAAATAAACAGTGACCTGTACAGTTACACAGTGAGTGACCTTTACCCTGAATAAACAGTGATTCTGTACAATTACACAGTGTGTGACCCTCACCCTGAATGAACAGAGACTCTGTGCAGTTACACAGTGAGTGACGCTCACCCTGAATGAACTGTGACCCAGTACAGTTACACAGTGAGTGACCCTCACCCTGAATGAACAGTGACCCAGTACAGTTACACAGCGACTGATCCTCACCCTGAATAAACAGTAACCATGTACAGTTACAGTGAGTGACCGTCACACTGAATAAACGATCACTCTGTACAGTTGCACAGCGATTCTAAACTGAATGAACAGTGAGCCTGTACAGTTACACAGTGACTGACCCTCACCCTGCATGAACAGTGAACCGGTATACTTACAGTGACGGACACTCACCCTGAATAAACAGTGACTCCGTAAAGTTACACAGTGAGTGACCCTCACCTTGAATAAACAGTGACGCCGTAAAGTTACACAGTGAGTGACCCTCAGCCTGAATAAACAGTGACCCTGTACAGTTACAGAGTGAGTGATCCTCACCCTGAATAAACAGTGACTCTGTACAGTTACAGAGTGAGTGATCCTCTCCCTGAATAAACAGTGACTCTGTACAGTTACACAGTGAGTGACCCTCACCCTGAATAAACAGTGACTCTGTACAGTTACAGAGTGAGTGATCCTCACCCTGAATAAACAGTGACTCTGTACAGTTACATCGTGACTAACCATCACCCTGAATAAAGACCGATTCTGTACAGTTACACAGTGAGTGACCCTCACCCTGAATAAACAGTGACTCTGTACAGTTACAGAGTGAGTGATCCTCACCCTGAATAAACAGTGACTCTGTACAGTTACAGAGTGACGCTCATCCTGAACAAACAATGACTTTGTACAGTTACAGTGAGTGACCCTCACCCTGAATAAACAGTGAACCTGTACAGTTACACAGAGTGACCCTCACCCTGAATAAACAGTGAACCTGTACAGTTACAGTGAGTGATCCTCACCCTGAATAAACAGTGACTCTGTACAGATACAGAGTGACCCTCACCCTGAATAAACAGTGACTCTGTACAGTTACAGAGTGACCCTCACCCTGAATAAAGAGTGACTCTGTACAGTTATACAGTGACTGATCCTCACCCTGAATAAACAGTGACTCTGTACAGATACAGAGTGACCCTCACCCTGAATAAACAGTGACTCTGTACAGTTACAGAGTGACCCTCACCCTGAATAAAGAGTGACCCTGTACAGTTACACAGTGAGTGATCCTCACCCTGAATAAACAGTGACTTTGTAAGGTTACACAGTGACTGACCCTCACCCTGAATAAAGAGTGACCCTGTACAGTTACACAGTGAGTGATCCTCACCCTGAATAAACAGTGACTTTGTAAGGTTACACAGTGACTGACCCTCACCCTGAATAAACAGTGACCCGATCCAGATACACAGTGACTGATCCTCACCCGGAACAGACAGTGACTCTGTACAGTTACATAGTGACTTACCATCACCCTGAATAAAGACCGACTCTGTACAGTTACACAGTGAGTGATCCTCACCCTGAATAAACAGTGACTCTGTACAGTTACATAGTGACTTACCATCACCCTGAATAAAGACCGACTCTACATACTGATCCTCATCCTGAATAAACAGTGACTCTGTACAGTTACATAGTGACTTACCATCACCCTGAATAAAGACCGACTCTACATAGTGACTGACCCTCACTCTGAATAAACAGTGACCCTGTACATTTACACAGTGACTGACCCTCACTCTGAATAAACAGTGACTCTGTACATTTACACAGTGACTGACCCTCACTCTGAATAAACAGTGACTCTGTACAGTTACACAGTGACTGACCCTCACTCTGAATAAACAGTGACTCTGTACAGTTACACAGTGACTGACCTTCACCCTGAATAAACAGTGACCCTGTACAGTTACACAGTGACTGACCCTCACTCTGAATAAACAGTGACTCTGTACAGTTACACAGTGACTGACCTTCACCCTGAATAAACAGTGACCCTGTACAGTTACACAGTGACTGACCCTCACTCTGAATTAACAGTGACTCTGTACAGTTACACAGTGACTGACCCTCACTCTGAATAAACAGTGACCCTGTACAGTTACACAGAGACTGACCCTCACCCTGAATAAACAGTGACTCTGTACAGTTACACAGAGACTGACCCTCACCCTGAATAAACAGTGACCCTGTACAGTTACACAGAGACTGACCCTCACTCTGAATTAACAGTGACTCTGTACAGTTACACAGTGACTGACCCTCACTCTGAATAAACAGTGACTCTGTACAGTTACAGTGAGTGACCCTCACCCTGAATAAACAGTGACCCTGTACATTTACGCACTGACTGACCCTCACCGTTAATAAACAGTGACTCTGTACAGTTACAGTGACTGACCCCCACCTAAATAAACAGTGACCTGTACAGTTACACAGTGAGTGACCTTTACCCTGAATAAACAGTGATTCTGTACAATTACACAGTGTGTGACCCTCACCCTGAATGAACAGAGACTCTGTGCAGTTACACAGTGACTGACCCTCACTCTGAATAAACAGTGACTCTGTACAGTTACACAGTGAGTGACCCTCACCCTGAATAAACAGGGGCCCTGTACAGTTACACAGTGACTGACGCTCACTCTGAATTAACATTGACTCTGTACAGTTACACAGTGACTGACCCTCACTCTGAATAAACAGTGACTCTGTACAGTTACAGTGAGTGACCCTCACCCTGAATAAACAGTGACCCTGTACATTTACGCACTGACTGACCCTCACCGTTAATAAACAGTGACTCTGTACAGTTACAGTGACTGACCCCCACCTAAATAAACAGTGACCTGTACAGTTACACAGTGAGTGACCTTTACCCTGAATAAACAGTGATTCTGTACAATTACACAGTGTGTGACCCTCACCCTGAATAAACAGTGACTCTGTACAGTTACAGAGTGACCCTCACCCTGAATAAAGAGTGACTCTGTACAGTTATACAGTGACTGATCCTCACCCTGAATAAACAGTGACTCTGTACAGATACAGAGTGACCCTCACCCTGAATAAACAGTGACTCTGTACAGTTACAGAGTGACCCTCACCCTGAATAAAGAGTGACCCTGTACAGTTACACAGTGAGTGATCCTCACCCTGAATAAACAGTGACTTTGTAAGGTTACACAGTGACTGACCCTCACCCTGAATAAACAGTGACCCGATCCAGATACACAGTGACTGATCCTCACCCGGAACAGACAGTGACTCTGTACAGTTACACAGTGACTGACACTCACACTGAATGAACAGTGACGCCGTAAAGTTACACAGTGAGTGACCCTCAGCCTGAATAAACAGTGACCCTGTACAGTTACAGAGTGAGTGATCCTCACCCTGAATAAACAGTGACTCTGTACAGTTACATAGTGACTTACCATCACCCTGAATAAAGACCGACTCTGTACAGTTACACAGTGAGTGACCCTCACCCTGAATAAACAGTGACCCTGTACAGTTACAGAGTGAGTGATCCTCACCCTGAATAAACAGTGACTCTGTACAGTTACAGAGTGAGTGATCCTCACCCTGAATAAACAGCGACTCTGTACAGTTACATAGTGACTTACCATCACCCTGAATAAAGACCGACTCTGTACAGTTACACAGTGAGTGACCCTCACCCTGAATAAACACTGACCCTGTACAGTTACAGAGTGAGTGATCCTCACCCTGAATAAACAGTGACTCTGTACAGTTACAGAGTGAGTGATCCTCACCCTGAATAAACAGCGACTCTGTACAGTTACATAGTGACTTACCATCACCCTGAATAAAGACCGACTCTGTACAGTTACACAGTGAGTGACCCTCACCCTGAATAAACACTGACCCTGTACAGTTACAGAGTGAGTGATCCTCACCCTGAATAAACAGTGACTCTGTACAGTTACAGAGGGAGTGATCCTCACCCTGAATAAACAGTGACTCTGTACAGTTACATAGTGACTTACCATCACCCTGAATAAAGACCGACTCTGTACAGTTACACAGTGACTGACCCTCACTCTGAATAAACAGTGACCCTGTACATTTACGCACTGACTGACCCTCACCCTTAATAAACAGTGACTCTGTACAGTTACACAGTGACTGACCCTCACTCTGAATAAACAGTGACTCTGTACAGTTACACAGTGAGTGACCCTCACCCTGAATAAACAGTGTCCCTGTACAGTTACACAGTGACTGACCCTCACTCTGAATAAACAGTGACTCTGTACAGTTACAGTGAGTGACCCTCACCCTGAATAAACAGTGACCCTGTACATTTACGCACTGACTGACCCTCACCGTTAATAAACAGTGACTCTGTACAGTTACAGTGACTGACCCCCACCTAAATAAACAGTGACCTGTACAGTTACACAGTGAGTGACCTTTACCCTGAATAAACAGTGATTCTGTACCGTTACACAGTGACTGACCCACACTCTGAATAAACAGTGACTCTGTACAGTTACACAGTGACTGACCCTCACTCTGAATAAACAGTGACTCTGTACAGTTACACAGTGAGTGACCCTCACCCTGAATAAACAGTGACCCTGTACATTTACGCACTGACTGACCCTCACCCTTAATAAACAGTGACTCTGTACAGTTACAGTGACTGACCCCCACCTAAATAAACAGTCACCTGTACAGTTACACAGTGAGTGACCTTTACCCTGAATAAACAGTGATTCTGTACAATTACACAGTGTGTGACCCTCACCCTGAATAAACAGTAACCATGTACAGTTACAGTGAGTGACCATCACACTGAATAAACGATCACTCTGTACAGTTGCACAGCGATTCTAAACTGAATGAACAGTGAGCCTGTACAGTTACACAGTGACTGACCCTCACCCTGCATAAACAGTGAACCGGTATACTTACAGTGACGGACACTCACCCTGAATAAACAGTGACTCCGTAAAGTTACACAGTGAGTGACTCACCTTGAATAAACAGTGACGCCGTAAAGTTACACAGTGAGTGACACTCAGCCTGAATAAACAGTGACCCTGTACAGTTACAGAGTGAGTGATCCTCACCCTGAATAAACAGTGACTCTGTACAGTTACAGAGTGAGTGATCCTCTCCCTGAATAAACAGTGACTCTGTACAGTTACACAGTGAGTGACCCTCACCCTGAATAAACAGTGACTCTGTACAGTTACAGAGTGAGTGATCCTCACCCTGAATAAACAGTGACTCTGTACAGTTACATCGTGACTTACCATCACCCTGAATAAAGACCGATTCTGTACAGTTACACAGTGACCCTCACCCTGAATAAACAGTGACTCTGTACAGTTACAGAGTGAGTGATCCTCACCCTGAATAAACAGTGACTCTGTACAGTTACAGAGTGAGTGATCCTCACCCTGAATAAACAGTGACTCTGTACAGTTACAGAGTGACGCTCACCCTGAACAAACAATGACTTTGTACAGTTACAGTGAGTGACCCTCACCCTGAATAAACAGTGAACCTGTACAGTTACACAGAGTGACCCTCACCCTGAATAAACAGTGAACCTGTACAGTTACACAGTGAGTGATCCTCATCCTGAATAAACAGTGACTCTGTACAGATACAGAGTGACCCTCACCCTGAATAAACAATGACTCTGTACAGTTACAGACTGACCCTCACCCTGAATAAAGAGTGACTCTGTACAGTTACACAGTGACTGATCCTCACCCTGAATAAACAGTGACTCTGTACAGATACAGAGTGACCCTCACCCTGAATAAACAGTGACTCTGTACAGTTACAGAGTGACCCTCACCCTGAATAAAGAGTGACCCTGTACAGTTACACAGTGAGTGATCCTCACCCTGAATAAACAGTGACTTTGTAAGGTTACACAGTGACTGACCCTCACCCTGAATAAACAGTGACCCGATCCAGATACACAGTGACTGATCCTCACCCGGAACAAACAGTGACTCTGTACAGTTACACAGTGACTGACACTCACACTGAATGAACAGTGACGCCGTAAAGTTACACAGTGAGTGACCCTCAGCCTGAATAAACAGTGACCCTGTACAGTTACAGAGTGAGTGATCCTCACCCTGAATAAACAGTGACTCTGTACAGTTACAGAGTGAGTGATCCTCACCCTGAATAAACAGTGACTCTGTACAGTTACATAGTGACTTACCATCACCCTGAATAAAGACCGACTCTGTACAGTTACACAGTGAGTGACCCTCACCCTGAATAAACAGTGACTCTGTACAGTTACAGAGTGAGTGATCCTCACCCTGAATAAACAGTGACTCTGTACAGTTACATAGTGACTTACCATCACCCTGAATAAAGACCGACTCTGTACAGTTACACAGTGAGTGACCCTCACCCTGAATAAACAGTGACCCTGTACAGTTACAGAGTGAGTGATCCTCACCCTGAATAAACAGTGACTCTGTACAGTTACAGAGTGAGTGATCCTCACCCTGAATAAACAGTGACTCTGTACAGTTACATAGTGACTTACCATCACCCTGAATAAAGACCGACTCTGTACAGTTACACAGTGACTGACCCTCACTCTGAATAAACAGTGACTCTGTACAGTTACACAGTGAGTGACCCTCACCCTGAATAAACAGTGACCCTGTACAGTTACACAGTGACTGACCCTCACTCTGAATTAACATTGACTCTGTACAGTTACACAGTGACTGACCCTCACTCTGAATAAACAGTGACTCTGTACAGTTACAGTGAGTGACATTCACCCTGAATAAACAGTGACCCTGTACATTTACGCACTGACTGACCCTCACCGTTAATAAACAGTGACTCTGTACAGTTACAGTGACTGACCCCCACCTAAATAAACAGTGACCTGTACAGTTACACAGTGAGTGACCTTTACCCTGAATAAACAGTGATTCTGTACAATTACACAGTGTGTGACCCTCACCCTGAATGAACAGAGACTCTGTGCAGTTACACAGTGAGTGACCCTCACCCTGAATAAACAGTGACCCTGTACAGTTACACAGTGACTGACCCACACTCTGAATAAACAGTGACTCTGTACAGTTACACAGTGACTGACCCTCACTCTGAATAAACAGTGACTCTGTACAGTTACACAGTGAGTGACCCTCACCCTGAATAAACAGTGACCCTGTACATTTACGCACTGACTGACCCTCACCCTTAATAAACAGTGACTCTGTACAGTTACAGTGACTGACCCCCACCTAAATAAACAGTGACCTGTACAGTTACACAGTGAGTGATCTTTACCCTGAATAAACAGTGATTCTGTACAATTACACAGTGTGTGACCCTCACCCTGAATGAACAGTAACCATGTACAGTTACAGTGAGTGACCGTCACACTGAATAAACGATCACTCTGTACAGTTACACAGTGACTGACCCTCACCCTGAATAAACAGTGACTCTGTACAGTTACAGAGTGAGTGACCCTCGCCCTGAATAAACAGTGAGCCTGTACAGTTACACAGTGAGTGACCCTCAACGTGAATAAACAGAGACTCTGTACAGTTGCACAGCGATTCTAAACTGAATGAACAGTGAGCCTGTACAGTTACACAGTGACTGACCCTCACCCTGCATAAACAGTGAACCGGTATACTTACAGTGACTGACCCTCACCCTGAATAAACAGTGACCCTGTACAGTTACACAGTGAGTGACCCTCAACGTGAATAAACAGTGACTCTGTACAGTTACACAGTGACCCACACCCTGAATAAACAGTCACCCTGTACAGTTACAGTTACTGACCTCACCCTGAATAAATAGTGACTCTTTACAGTTACACAGTTACTGGCCCTCACCCTGAATAAACAGTGACCCTGTACAGTTACACAGTGAGTGACCCTCATCCTGAATAAACAGTAACTCCGTAAAGTTACACAGTGAGTAACCCTCACCCGGAATAAACAGTGACTCTGTATATTTACACAGTGACTGACCCTCACCCTGAATAAACAGTGACTCTGTAAAGTTACACAGTGACTGACCCTCACCCTGAATAAACAGTGACTCTGTACAGTTACACAGTGAGTGACCCACAACCTGAATAAACAGAGACGCTGTACAGTTACACAGTTACTGACCCTCACCCTGAATAAACAGTGACTCTGTACAGTTACAGTGACCCTCACCCTGAATAAACAGTGACCCTGTACAGTTACAACCTGACCCTCACCCTGAATAAACAATTACTCTGTACAGTTACACAGTGACCTTTACCCTGAATAAACAGTGACTCTGTACAGTTACAACCTGACCCTCACCCTGAATAAACAATTACTCTGTACAGTTACACAGTGACCTTTACCCTGAATAAACAGTGACTCTCTACAGTTATACAGTGAGTGACCCTCACCCTGAATAAACAGTCTCCGTAAAGTTACACAGTGAGTGACACTCACCCTGAATAAACAGTGACTCTGTACAGTTACACAGTGACAGACCCTCACCAGGACTAAACACTGACCCTGTACATTTACACAGTGACTGACCCTCACCCTGAATAAACAGTGACCTCTACAGTTACACATTCACTGACCCTCACCCTGAATAAACAGTGACTGTGTACAGTGACAGACCCCCACCTAAATAAACAGTGACCTGTACTGTTACACAGTGACCCTCATCCTGAATAAACAGTGACTTTGTACAGTTACAGTGAGTGACCCTCACCCTGAATAAACAGTGACTCCGTAAAGTTACACAGTGAGTGACCCTCAACCTGAATAAACAGTGACTCTGTACAGTTACACAGTGACTGACCCTCAACCTGAATAAACAGTGACTCTATACAGTTACACAGTGAGTGACGTTCACCCTGAATAAACACTGACTCTGTACAGTTACACAGACTGACCCTCACCCTGAATAAACAGTGACTCTGTACAGTTACAGTGACTGACCCCCACCTAAATAAACAGTGACCTGTACAGTTACACAGTGAGTGTCCTTAACCCTGAATAAACAGTGACTCTGTACAGTTACGGTGAGTGACCCCCACCTGAATGAACAGTGACTCCGTAAAGTAACACAGTGAGTGACACTCACCCTGAAAAAACAGTGACTCTGTACAGTTACACAGTGACAGACCCTCACCCTGACTAAACACTGAGCCTGTACAGTTACAGTGACTGACCCACACCCTGAATAAACAGTGACCTCTACAGTTACACATTCACTGACCCTCACCTTGAATAAACAGTGACTGTGTACAGTTACAGTGACTGATGCTCAGCCTGAATAAACACTGACCCTGTACAGTTACACAGAGACTGACCCTCACCCTGAATAAACAGTGACCCTGTACAGTTACACAGTGAGTGATCCTCACCCTGAATAAACAGTGACTTTGTAAGGTTACACAGTGACTGACCCTCACCCTGAATAAACAGTGACCCGATCCAGATACACAGTGACTGATCCTCACCCGGAACAAACAGTGACTCTGTACAGTTACACAGTGACTGACACTCACACTGAATGAACAGTGACGCCGTAAAGTTACACAGTGAGTGACCCTCAGCCTGAATAAACAGTGACCCTGTACAGTTACAGAGTGAGTGATCCTCACCCTGAATAAACAGTGACTCTGTACAGTTACAGAGTGAGTGATCCTCACCCTGAATAAACAGTGACTCTGTACAGTTACATAGTGACTTACCATCACCCTGAATAAAGACCGACTCTGTACAGTTACACAGTGAGTGACCCTCACCCTGAATAAACAGTGACTCTGTACAGTTACAGAGTGAGTGATCCTCACCCTGAATAAACAGTGACTCTGTACAGTTACATAGTGACTTACCATCACCCTGAATAAAGACCGACTCTGTACAGTTACACAGTGAGTGACCCTCACCCTGAATAAACAGTGACCCTGTACAGTTACAGAGTGAGTGATCCTCACCCTGAATAAACAGTGACTCTGTACAGTTACAGAGTGAGTGATCCTCACCCTGAATAAACAGTGACTCTGTACAGTTACATAGTGACTTACCATCACCCTGAATAAAGACCGACTCTGTACAGTTACACAGTGACTGACCCTCACTCTGAATAAACAGTGACTCTGTACAGTTACACAGTGAGTGACCCTCACCCTGAATAAACAGTGACCCTGTACAGTTACACAGTGACTGACCCTCACTCTGAATTAACATTGACTCTGTACAGTTACACAGTGACTGACCCTCACTCTGAATAAACAGTGACTCTGTACAGTTACAGTGAGTGACATTCACCCTGAATAAACAGTGACCCTGTACATTTACGCACTGACTGACCCTCACCGTTAATAAACAGTGACTCTGTACAGTTACAGTGACTGACCCCCACCTAAATAAACAGTGACCTGTACAGTTACACAGTGAGTGACCTTTACCCTGAATAAACAGTGATTCTGTACAATTACACAGTGTGTGACCCTCACCCTGAATGAACAGAGACTCTGTGCAGTTACACAGTGAGTGACCCTCACCCTGAATAAACAGTGACCCTGTACAGTTACACAGTGACTGACCCACACTCTGAATAAACAGTGACTCTGTACAGTTACACAGTGACTGACCCTCACTCTGAATAAACAGTGACTCTGTACAGTTACACAGTGAGTGACCCTCACCCTGAATAAACAGTGACCCTGTACATTTACGCACTGACTGACCCTCACCCTTAATAAACAGTGACTCTGTACAGTTACAGTGACTGACCCCCACCTAAATAAACAGTGACCTGTACAGTTACACAGTGAGTGATCTTTACCCTGAATAAACAGTGATTCTGTACAATTACACAGTGTGTGACCCTCACCCTGAATGAACAGTAACCATGTACAGTTACAGTGAGTGACCGTCACACTGAATAAACGATCACTCTGTACAGTTACACAGTGACTGACCCTCACCCTGAATAAACAGTGACTCTGTACAGTTACAGAGTGAGTGACCCTCGCCCTGAATAAACAGTGAGCCTGTACAGTTACACAGTGAGTGACCCTCAACGTGAATAAACAGAGACTCTGTACAGTTGCACAGCGATTCTAAACTGAATGAACAGTGAGCCTGTACAGTTACACAGTGACTGACCCTCACCCTGCATAAACAGTGAACCGGTATACTTACAGTGACTGACCCTCACCCTGAATAAACAGTGACCCTGTACAGTTACACAGTGAGTGACCCTCAACGTGAATAAACAGTGACTCTGTACAGTTACACAGTGACCCACACCCTGAATAAACAGTCACCCTGTACAGTTACAGTTACTGACCTCACCCTGAATAAATAGTGACTCTTTACAGTTACACAGTTACTGGCCCTCACCCTGAATAAACAGTGACCCTGTACAGTTACACAGTGAGTGACCCTCATCCTGAATAAACAGTAACTCCGTAAAGTTACACAGTGAGTAACCCTCACCCGGAATAAACAGTGACTCTGTATATTTACACAGTGACTGACCCTCACCCTGAATAAACAGTGACTCTGTAAAGTTACACAGTGACTGACCCTCACCCTGAATAAACAGTGACTCTGTACAGTTACACAGTGAGTGACCCACAACCTGAATAAACAGAGACGCTGTACAGTTACACAGTTACTGACCCTCACCCTGAATAAACAGTGACTCTGTACAGTTACAGTGACCCTCACCCTGAATAAACAGTGACCCTGTACAGTTACAACCTGACCCTCACCCTGAATAAACAATTACTCTGTACAGTTACACAGTGACCTTTACCCTGAATAAACAGTGACTCTGTACAGTTACAACCTGACCCTCACCCTGAATAAACAATTACTCTGTACAGTTACACAGTGACCTTTACCCTGAATAAACAGTGACTCTCTACAGTTATACAGTGAGTGACCCTCACCCTGAATAAACAGTCTCCGTAAAGTTACACAGTGAGTGACACTCACCCTGAATAAACAGTGACTCTGTACAGTTACACAGTGACAGACCCTCACCAGGACTAAACACTGACCCTGTACATTTACACAGTGACTGACCCTCACCCTGAATAAACAGTGACCTCTACAGTTACACATTCACTGACCCTCACCCTGAATAAACAGTGACTGTGTACAGTGACAGACCCCCACCTAAATAAACAGTGACCTGTACTGTTACACAGTGACCCTCATCCTGAATAAACAGTGACTTTGTACAGTTACAGTGAGTGACCCTCACCCTGAATAAACAGTGACTCCGTAAAGTTACACAGTGAGTGACCCTCAACCTGAATAAACAGTGACTCTGTACAGTTACACAGTGACTGACCCTCAACCTGAATAAACAGTGACTCTATACAGTTACACAGTGAGTGACGTTCACCCTGAATAAACACTGACTCTGTACAGTTACACAGACTGACCCTCACCCTGAATAAACAGTGACTCTGTACAGTTACAGTGACTGACCCCCACCTAAATAAACAGTGACCTGTACAGTTACACAGTGAGTGTCCTTAACCCTGAATAAACAGTGACTCTGTACAGTTACGGTGAGTGACCCCCACCTGAATGAACAGTGACTCCGTAAAGTAACACAGTGAGTGACACTCACCCTGAAAAAACAGTGACTCTGTACAGTTACACAGTGACAGACCCTCACCCTGACTAAACACTGAGCCTGTACAGTTACAGTGACTGACCCACACCCTGAATAAACAGTGACCTCTACAGTTACACATTCACTGACCCTCACCTTGAATAAACAGTGACTGTGTACAGTTACAGTGACTGATGCTCAGCCTGAATAAACACTGACCCTGTACAGTTACACAGAGACTGACCCTCACCCTGAATAAACAGTGACCCTGTACAGTTACAGTGAGTGATCCTCACCCTGAATGTACAGACCCTGTACAGTTACACAGTGATTGACCCTCACCCTGAATAAACACTGACCCTGTACAGTTACACAGTGAGTGACCCTCAACCTGAATAAACAGTGACTCTGTACAGTTACAGTGAGTGACCCTCAACCTGAATAAACAGTGACTGTACAGTTACAGTGACTGAACCTCACCCTGAATAAACAGTGACCCTGTAAGGTTACACAGTGACTGAACCTCACCCTGAATAAACAGTGACTCTGTACAGTTACACACTGACTCTGACCCTGAATAAACAGTGACTCTGTACAGTTACACAGTGACTGACCATCACCCTGAATAAACAGTGACCCTGTACAGTTACACAGTGAGTGACCCTCAACCTGAATAGACAGTGATCCTGTACAGTTACACAGTGAATGAACCTCACTCTAAATAAACAGTGACTCTGTACAGTTACACAGTGAGTAACCCTCACCCTGCAAAACTGTGACTGTACAGTTACAGTGCGTGACCCTCACCCTGAATGTACAGACCTTGTACAGTTACAGTGACTGACCCTCACCCTGAATAAACAGTGACTCTGTACAGTTACACAGTGACCCTCACTCTGAATAAACAGTGACTCTGTACAGTTATACAGTGATTGACCCTCACCCTGAATAAACAGTGACTCTGCACAGTTACACAGTGACTGGCCCTCACCCTGAATAAACAGTGACCCTGTACATTTACGCAGTGACTGACCCTCACCCTGAATAAACAGTGACCCTGTACAGTTACACAGTGAGTGACCTTTACCCTGAATAAACAGGGATTCTGTACAGTTACACAGTGAGTGACCGTCACCCTGAATGAACAATGACTCTGTACAGTTGCACAGCGATTCAAAACTGAATGAACAGTGAGCCTGTACAGTTACACAGAGACTGACCCTCACACTGAATAAACAGTGACTCAATACTGTTACAGTGACTGACCCTCACCCTGAATAAACAGTGACTCTGTAAAGTTACACAGTGAGTGACCCTCACCCTGAATAAAGAGTGACCCTGTACAGTTACACAGTGTGTGACCCTCACCCTGAATATACAGTGCCTCTGTACAGTTACACAGTGAGTGACCCTCAACCTGAATAAACAGTGACACTCTACAGTTACGCAGTTACTGACCCTCACCCTGAATAAAAAGTGACTCTGTACAGTTACAGTGAGTGACCCCCACCTGAATAAACAGTGACCCTGTACAGTTACAGTGAGTGACCCTCACCCTGAATAAACAGTGACTCAGTACAGTTACACATTGAGTGATCCTCACCCTGAATAAACAGTGACTCTGTACAGTTACACAGTGACTGACCCTCACCCTGAATAAACAGTGACTCCGTACAGTTACACAGTGAGTGACCCTCACCCTGAATGAACAGTGCCCCTGTACAGTTACACAGTGACTAACCCTCACCCTGAATAAACAGTGACCCTACAAGGTTACACAGTGACTGACCCTCACCCTGAATAAACAGTGACTGTACAGTTACACAGTGTGTGACCCTCACCCTGAATAAACAGTGACCCTGTAAGGTTACACAGTGACTGACCCTCACCCTGAATAAACAGTGACTGTACAGTTACACAGTGACTGACCCTCACCCTGAATAAACAGTGACTCTGTACAGTTACACAGTGACTGACCGTCACCCTGAATAAACAGTGCCCCTGTACAGTTACACACTGACTCTGACCCTGAATAAACAGTGACTCTGTACAGTTACACATTGAGTGACCCTCACCCTGAATAAACAGTGACCCTGTACATTTACGCAGTGACTGACCCTCACCCTGAATAAACAGTGACTCTGTACAGTTACACAGTGACTGACCATCACCCTGAATAAACAGTGACCCTGTACATTTACGCAGTGACTGACCCTCAGCATGAATAAACAGTGACTCTGTACAGTTACAGTGACTGACCATCACCCTGAATAAACAGTGACCCTGTACATTTACGCAGTGACTGACCCTCACACTGAATAAACAGTGACTCTGTACAGATACAGAGAGTGACCCCCACCTAAATAAACAGTGACCCTGTACAGTTACACAGTGAGTGACCTTTACCCTGAATGAACAGTGATTCTGTACCGTTACACAGTGAGTGACCCTCACCTTGCATAAACAGTGAACCTGTATACTTAGTGACTGACCCTCACCCTGAATAAACAGTGACCCTGTACAGTTACACAGTGAGTGACCCTCAACCTGAATAAACAGTGACTCTATACAGTTACACAGTGACCCTCACCCTGAATAAACAGTGACTGTACAGTTACACAGAGAGTGACCCTCACCCTGAATGAACAGTGACTCTGTACAGTTACACAGTGAGTAACCCTCACCCTGCAAAACAGTGACTGTACAGTTACAATGCGTGACCCTCACCCTGAATGTACAGACCCTATACAGTTACACAGTGACTGACCCTCACCCTGAATAAACAGTGACTCTGTACAGTTACACAGTGACCCTCACCCTAAATAAACAGTGACTCTGTACAGTTATACAGTGATTGACCCTCACCCTGAATAAACAGTGACCCTGTACATTTACGCAGTGACTGACCCTCACCCTGAATAAACAGTGACTCTGTACAGTTACTATGACTGAACCCCACCTAAATAAACAGTGACCCTGTACAGTTACACAGTGAGTTACCTTTACCCTGAATAAACAGGGATTCTGTACAGTTAAACAGTGAGTGACCCTCACCCTGAATAAACAGTGACTCTGTACAGTTACACAGTGAGTGACCCTCAACCTGAATAAACAGTGACCCTGTACAGTTACAGTGAGTGACCCTCACCCTGAATAAACAGTGACTCCGTAAAGTTACACAGTGAGTGACACTTACCCTGAATAAACAGTGACTCAGTACAGTTACACATTGAGTGATCCTCACCTAGAATAAACAGTGACTCTGTACAGTTACACAGACTGACCCTCACCCTGAATAGACAGTGACTCTGTACAGTTACAGTGACTGACCCCCACCTAAATAAACAGTGACCTGTACAGTTACACAGTGAGTGTCCTTTACCCGGAATAAACAGTGACTCTGTACAGTTACAGTGACTGACCCTCACCCTGAATAAACAGTGACCCTGTACATTTACGCACTGACTGACCCTCACCCTGAATAAACAGTGACTCTGTACATTTACAGTGACTGACCCCCACCTAAATAAACAGTGACCTGTACAGTTACACAGTGAGTGACCTTTACCCTGAATAAACAGTGATTCTGTACAGTTACACAGTGAGTGACCCTCACCCTGAATGAACAGTGACCATGTACAGTTACACAGTGAGTGACCGTCACCCTGAATGAACAATGACTCCGTACAGTTACACAGTGACCCTCACCCTGAATAAACAGTGACTCTGTACAGTTACACAGTGAGTGACCCTCATCCTGAATAAACAGTGACTCTGTAAAGTTACACAGTGACAGACCCTCACCCTGACTAAACACTGAGCCTGTACAGTTACACAGTGACTGACCCTCACCCTGAATAAACAGTGACCTCTACAGTTACACATTCACTGACCCTCAAATTGAATAAACAGTGACTGTGTACAGTTACAGGGACAGACCCCCACCCTGAATAAACACTGACCCTGTACAGTTACACAGAGACTGACTCTCAAACTGAATAAACAGTGACTCAATACAGTTACAGAGTGACTGACCCTCACCCTGAATCAACAGTGACTCTGTATAGTTACAGTGAGTGACCCTCACCCTGAATAAACAGTGAACCCGTACAGTTACACCGTTACTGACCCTCACCCTGAATAAACAGTGACTCTGTACAGTTACAGTGAGTGACCCCCACGTGAATAAACAGTGACCCTGTACAGTTACACAGTGAGTGACCCTCATCCTGAATAAACAGTGACTCTGTAAAGTTACACAGTGAGTGACCCTCACCCTGAATAAACAGTGACTCTGTACAGTTACACAGTGAGTGACCCTCACCCTGACTAAACACTGAGCCTGTACAGTTACACAGTGACTGACCGTCACCCTGAATACACAGTGACCTCTACAGTTACACATTCACTGACCCTCAACTTGAATAAACAGTGACTGTGTACAGTTACAGTGACTGATGCTCAGCCTGAATAAACACTGACCCTGTACAGTTACACAGAGACTGACCCTCACCCTGAATAAACAGTGACCCTGTACAGTTACACAGTGAGTGACCCTCACCCTGAATAAACAGTGACTCTGTACAGTTACACAGTGACAGACCCTCACCCTGAATAAACACTGACCCTGTACAGTTACACAGAGACTGACCCTCACCCTGAATAAACAGTGACCCTGTACAGTTACAGTGAGTGATCCTCACCCTGAATGTACAGACCCTGTACAGTTACACAGTGACTGACCCTCACCCTGAATAAACAGTGACTCTGTACAGTTAAACAGTGACTGACCCTCACCCTGAATAAACAATGACTCTGTACAGTTAAACAGTGCCTAACCCTCACCCTGAATCAATAGTGACTCTGTACAGTTACACAGTGAGTGGCCCTCACCCTGAATAAACAGTGACTCCGTACAGTTACACAGTGACTGACCCTCACCCTGAATGAACAGTGCCCCTGTATAGTTACAGTGACTGACCCTTACCCTGAATAAACAGTGACTCCGTACAGTTACACAGTGACTGACCCTCACCCTGAATGAACAGTGCCCCTGCACAGTTACAAAGTGACTGACCCTCCCCTGAATGAACAGTGACTGTACAGTTACACAGTGAGTGACCCTCACCCTGAATGAACAGTGCCCCTGTACAGTTACACAGTGACTGACCCTCACCTGAATAAACAGTGACCCTGTACAGTTACACAGTGACTGACCCTCACCCTGAATAAACAATGACTCTGTACAGTTAAACAGTGCCTAACCCTCACCCTGAATCAATAGTGACTCTGTACAGTTACACAGTGAGTGACCTTTACTCTGAATAAACAGTGATTCTGTACAGTTACACAGTGAGTGACCCTCACCCTGAATGAACAGTGACCATATACAGTTCCACAGTGAGTGACCGTCACCCTGAATGAACAATGACTCTGTACAGTTACACAGCGATTCTAAACTGTATGAACAGTGAGCCTGTACAGTTACACAGTGACTGACCCTCACCCTGCATAAACAGTGAACCTGTATACTTACAGCGACTGACCCTCACCCTGAATAAACAGTGACCCTGTACAGTTACACAGTGAGTGACCCTCAACCTGAATAAACAGTGACTCTATACAGTTACACAGTGACCCTCACCTTGAATAAACATTCACCCTGTACAGTTACACAGTGAGTGCCCCTCAACCTGAATAAACAGTGATCCTATAGAGTTACACAGTGAATGACCCTCACCCTAAATAAACAGTGACTGTACAGTTACAGAGAGTGACCCTCACCCTGAATGAACAGTGACCTGTACAGTTACACAGTGACTGACTCTCACCCTAAATAAACAGTGACTCAGTACAGTTACACAGTGAGTAACCCTCACCCTGCAAAACAGTGACTGTACAATTACAGTGCGTGACCCTCACCCTGAATGTACATACCCTGTACAGTTACAGTGACTGACCCTCACCCTGAATAAACAGTGACTCTGTACAGTTACAGTGAGTGACCCTCACACTGAATAAACAGTGAACCTGTACAGTTACAGTGAGGGACCCTCGCCCTGCTTAAACAGTGACCCTGTACAGTTACACAGTGACAATCAACCTGAATAAACAATGACTCTGTACAGTTGCACAGCGATCCTGACCTGAATGAACACTCAGCCTGTACAGTTACACTGTGTCTGACCTCACCCTGAATAAACAGTGACCCTGTACCATTACACAGTGACTGACCCTCACCCTGCATAAACAGTGAACCTGTATACTTAGTGACTGACCCTCACCCTGAATAAACAGTGACCCTGTACAGTTACACAGTGAGTGACCCTCAACCTGAATAAACAGTGACTCTATACAGTTACACAGTGACCCTCACCATGAATAAACATTCACCCTGTACAGTTACACAGTGAGTGACCCTCAACCTGAATAAACAGTGATCCTGTACAGTTACACAGTGAATGACCCTCACCCTAAATAAACAGTGACTGTACAGTTACACAGAGAGTGACCCTCACCCTAAATAAACAGTGACTGTACAGTTACACAGAGAGTGACCCTCACCCTAAATAAACAGTGACTGCACAGTTACACAGAGAGTGACCCTCACCCTAAATAAACAGTGACTCTGCACAGTTACACAGTGACTGGCCCTCACCATGAATAAACAGTGATTCTGTACAGTTACACAGTGACTGACCCTCACCCTGAATAAACAGTGACTCTGTACAGTTACAGAGTGAGTGACCCTCACCCTGCAAAACAGTGACTGTACAATTACAGTGCGTGACCCTCACCCTGAATAAACAATGACTCTGTACAGTTAAACAGTGCCTAACCCTCACCCTGAATCAATAGTGACTCTGTACAGTTACACAGTGAGTGGCCCTCACCCTGAATAAACAGTGACTCTGTACAATTACACAGTGAGTGACCCTCGCCCTGAATAAACAGTGACTCTGTACAGTTACACAGTGACTGACCCTCACCCTGAATAAACAGTGACTCTGTACAGTTACACAGTGACTGACCCTCACCCTGAATAAACAGTGACTCTGTACAGTTACAGAGTGAGTGACCCTCGCCCTGAATAAACAGTGACCCTGTACAGTTACACAGTGAGTGACCCTCGCCCTGAATAAACACTGACTCTGTACAGTTACACAATGAGTGACCCTCACTGAAGAAACCGTGACTGTACAGTTACAGTGACCCTCACCCTGAATGAACAGTGCCCCTGTACAGTTACACAGTGACTGACCCTCACCTGAATAAACAGTGACCCTGTACAGTTACACAGTGACTGACCCTCACCCTGAATAAACAATGACTCTGTACAGTTAAACAGTGCCTAACCCTCACCCTGAATCAATAGTGACTCTGTACAGTTACACAGTGAGTGGCCCTCACCCTGAATAAACAGTGACTCTGTACAATTACACAGTGATTGACCCTCACACTGAAGAAACAGTGACTCTGTACAGTTTCATAGTAAGTGACCCTCACCCTGTATAAACAGTGACTCCGTACAGTTACATAGTGACTGACCCTCACCCTGAATGAACAGTGCCCCTGTACAGTTACACAGTGACTGACCCTCACCCTGAATAAACAGTGACCCTGTACAGTTACACAGTGACTGACCATCACCTTGAATAAACAGTGACCCTGTACATTTACGCAGTGACTGACCCTCACCCTGAATAAACAGTGACCCTGTACAGTTACACAGTGACTGACCCTCACCCTGCATAAACAGTGAACCTGTATACTTACAGCGACTGACCCTCACCCTGAATAAACAGTGACCCTGTACAGTTACAGTGAGTGACCCTCAACCTGAATAAACAGTGACTCTATACAGTTACACAGTGACCCTCACCTTGAATAAACATTCACCCTGTACAGTTACACAGTGAGTGCCCCTCAACCTGAATAAACAGTGATCCTATAGAGTTACACAGTGAATGACCCTCACCCTAAATAAACAGTGACTGTACAGTTACAGAGAGTGACCCTCACCCTGAATGAACAGTGACCTGTACAGTTACACAGTGACTGACTCTCACCCTAAATAAACAGTGACTCAGTACAGTTACACAGTGAGTAACCCTCACCCTGCAAAACAGTGACTGTACAATTACAGTGCGTGACCCTCACCCTGAATGTACATACCCTGTACAGTTACAGTGACTGACCCTCACCCTGAATAAACAGTGACTCTGTACAGTTACAGTGACTGACCCTCACCCTGCTTAAACAGTGACCCTGTACAGTTACACAGTGACAATCAACCTGAATAAACAATGACTCTGTACAGTTGCACAGCGATCCTGACCTGAATGAACACTCAGCCTGTACAGTTACACTGTGTCTGACCTCACCCTGAATAAACAGTGACCCTGTACCGTTACACAGTGACTGACCCTCACCCTGCATAAACAGTGAACCTGTATACTTAGTGACTGACCCTCACCCTGAATAAACAGTGACCCTGTACAGTTACACAGTGAGTGACCCTCAACCTGAATAAACAGTGACTCTATACAGTTACACAGTGACCCTCACCATGAATAAACATTCACCCTGTACAGTTACACAGTGAGTGACCCTCAACCTGAATAAACAGTGATCCTGTACAGTTACACAGTGAATGACCCTCACCCTAAATAAACAGTGACTGTACAGTTACACAGAGAGTGACCCTCACCCTAAATAAACAGTGACTGTACAGTTACACAGAGAGTGACCCTCACCCTAAATAAACAGTGACTCTGCACAGTTACACAGTGACTGGCCCTCACCATGAATAAACAGTGATTCTGTACAGTTACACAGTGACTGACCCTCACCCTGAATAAACAGTGACTCTGTACAGTTACAGAGTGAGTGACCCTCACCCTGCAAAACAGTGACTGTACAATTACAGTGCGTGACCCTCACCCTGAATAAACAATGACTCTGTACAGTTAAACAGTGCCTAACCCTCACCCTGAATCAATAGTGACTCTGTACAGTTACACAGTGAGTGGCCCTCACCCTGAATAAACAGTGACTCTGTACAATTACACAGTGAGTGACCCTCGCCCTGAATAAACAGTGACTCTGTACAGTTACACAGTGACTGACCCTCACCCTGAATAAACAGTGACTCTGTACAGTTACACAGTGACTGACCCTCACCCTGAATAAACAGTGACTCTGTACAGTTACAGAGTGAGTGACCCTCGCCCTGAATAAACAGTGACCCTGTACAGTTACACAGTGAGTGACCCTCGCCCTGAATAAACACTGACTCTGTACAGTTACACAATGAGTGACCCTCACTGAAGAAACCGTGACTGTACAGTTACAGTGACCCTCACCCTGAATGAACAGTGACCCTGCACAGTTACACAGTGACTGACCCTCACCCTGAATAAACAGTGACTCTGTACAGTTACACAGTGACTGACCCTCACCCTGAATAAACAGTGACTCTGTACAGTTACACAGTGACTGACCCTCACCCTCAATAAACAGTGACCCTGTACAGTTACACAGTGACTGACCCTCACCCTGAATAAACACTGACTCCGTAAAGTTACACAGTGAGTGACCCTCGCCCTGAATAAACAGTGACTCAGTACAGTTACACAGTGAGTGATCCTCACCCTGAATAAACAGTGACTCTGTACAGTTACACAGTGACTGACCCTCACCCTGAAAAAACACTGACTCCGTAAAGTTACACAGTGAGTGACCCTCGCCCTGAATAAACAGTGACCCTGTACAGTTACACAGTGACTGACCCTCACCCTGAATAAACAGAGACTCTGTACAGTTACAGTGACTGACCCTCACCCTGAATAAACACTGACTCCGTAAAGTTACAGTGAGTGACCCTCACCCTGAATAATCAGTGACCCTGTACAATTACACAGTGAATGACCCTCGCCCTGAATAAACAGTGACTCAGTACAGTTACACAGTGAGTGATCCTCACCCTGAATAAACACTGACTCCGTAAAGTTACACAGTGACTGACCCTCACCTTGAATAAACAGTGACCCTGTACAGTTACACAGTGACTGACCCTCACCCTGAATCAACACTGACTCCGTAAAGTTACACAGTGAGTGACCCTCGCCCTGATTAAACAGTGACCCTGTACAGTTACACAGTGAGTGACCCTCGCCCTGAATAAACAGTGACCCTGTACAGTTACACAGTGACTGACCCTCACCCTGAATAAACACTGACCCCGTAAAGTTACACAGTGAGTGACCCTCGCCCTGAATAAACACTGACTCTGTACAGTTACACAGTGAGTGATCCTCACCCTGAATAAACAGTGACTCTGTACAGTTACACAGTGACTGACCCTCACCCTGAATAAACAGTGACCCTGTACAGTTACACAGTGACTGACCCTCACCCTGAATAAACACTGACTCCGTAAAGTTAGACAGTGAGTGACCCTCGCCCTGAATAAACAGTGACTCTGTACAGTTACACAGTGACTGACCCTCACCATGAATAAACAGTGAGTCTGTACAGTTACACAGTGACTGACCCTCACCCTGAATAAACAGTGACTCTGTACAGTTACAGAGTGAGTGACCCTCGCCCTGAATAAACAGTGACCCTGTACAGTTACACAGTGAGTGACCCTCGCCCTGAATAAACACTGACTCTGTACAGTTACACAATGAGTGACCCTCACACTGAATAAACAGTGACTCCGTAAAGTTACAGTGAGTGACCCTCACCCTGAATAAACAAATGACCTTGTACAGTTACACAGTGACTGACCCTCACCCTGAATAAACAGTGAGTCTGTACAGTTACACAGTGACTGACCCTCACCCTGAATGTACAGTGCCGCTGTACAGTTACACAGTGACTGATCCTCACCCTGAATAAACAGTGACCCTGTACAGTTACACAGTGACCCTCACCTTGAATAAATAGTCACTGTACAGTTACACAGTGACTGACCCTCACCCTGAATGAACAGTGACCCTGCACAGTTACACAGTGACTGACCCTCACCCTGAATAAACAGTGACTCTGTACAGTTACACAGTGACTGACCCTCACACTGAATAAACAGTGACTCCGTAAAGTTACAGTGAGTGACCCTCACCCTGAATAAACAAATGACCATGTACAGTTACACAGTGAGTGACCCTCACCCTGAATGAACAATGACTCTGTACAGTTGCACAGCGACTGACCCTCACCCTGAATAAACAGTGACCCTGTACATTTACGCACTGACTGACCCTCACACTGAATAAACAGTGACTCTGTACAGTTAGTGACTGACCCCCACCTAAATAAACAGTGACCTGTACAGTTACACAGTGAGTGTCCTTTACCCTGAATAGACAGTGATTCTGTACAGTTACACAGTGAGTGACCCTCACCCTGAATGAACAGTGACTCTGTGCAGTTACACAGTAACACTAACCTGAATAATCAGAGAGCCTGTACTGTGACACAGTGACTGACCTCACCCTGAATAAACAAATGACATTGTACAGTTACACTGAGTGACGCTCACCCTGAATGAACAGTGACCCAGTACAGTTACACAGCGACTGATCCTCACCCTGAATAAACACTGACCCTGTACAGTTACACTGAGTGACGCTCACCCTGAATGAACAGTGACCCAGTACAGTTACACAGTGACTGATCCTCACCCTGAATAAACAGTGATCATGTACAGTTACAGTGAGTGACCCTCACACTGAATAAACAATGACTCTGTACAGTTGCACAGTGACCCTCACCCTGAATAAACAGTCACCCTGTACAGTTACACAGTGACTGACCTCACCCTGAATAAACAGTGACTCTATACAGTTACACAGTGACCCTCACCCTGAGTAAACAGTGACCCTGTACAGTTACACAGTGAGTGACCCTCCCCCAGAATAAACAGTGACTCTGTACAGTTACACAGTGACCCTCACCCTAAATAAACAGTGATTCTGCACAGTTACACAGTGAGTGACCCTCACCCTGGATAAACAGTCTCCGTAAAGTTACACAGTGAGTGACCCTCACCCTGAATAAACAGTGACCCTGTACAGTTACACACTGACTCTCCCTCCCCCTGAATAAACAGTGACTCTGTACAGTTACACAGTGACCCTCACCCTGAGTAAACAGTGACTCTCTACAGTTACACAGTGACCCTCACCCTGAATAAACAGTGACTCTGTACAGTTACACAGTGACCCTCAACCTGAATAAACAGTGACTCTGTACAGTTACACAGTGACCCTCACCCTGAATAAACAGTGCCCCTGTACAGTTACACAGTGACTGACCCTCACCCTGAATAAACAGTGACTCTGTACAGTTACAGAGTGAGTGACCCTCACCCTGCAAAACAGTGACTGTACAATTACAGTGCGTGGCCCTCACCCTGAATGTACAGACCCTGTACAGTTACACAGTGAGTGACCCTCACCCTGCATAAACAGTGAACCTGTATACTTAGTGACTGACCCTCACCCTGAATAAACAGTGACCCTGTACAGTTACACAGTGAGTGACCCTCAACCTGAATAAACAGTGACTCTATACAGTTACACAGTGACCCACACCATGAATAAACATTCACCCTGTACTGTTACACATTGAGTGACCCTCAACCTGAATAAACAGTGATCCTGTACAGTTACACAGTGAATGACCCTCACCCTAAATAAACAGTGACTGTACAGTTACACAGAGAGTGACCCTCACCCTAAATAAACAGTGACTCTGCACAGTTACACAGTGACTGGCCCACACCATGAATAAACAGTGATTCTGTACAGTTACACAGTGAGTGACCCACACCCTGAATAAACACTGACTCCGTAAAGTTACAGTGAGTGACCCTCACCCTGAATAAACAGTGACCCTGTACAATTACACAGTGAGTGACCCTCGCCCTGAATAAACAGTGACTCAGTACAGTTACACAGTGAGTGATCCTCACCCTGAATAAACACTGACTCCGTAAAGTTACACAGTGAGTGACCCTCACCCTGAATAAACACTGACTCTGTACAGTTACACAGTGAGTGATCCTCACCCTGAATAAACAGTGACTCTGTACAGTTACACAGTGACTGACCCTCACCCTGAATAAACAGTGACCCTGTACAGTTACACAGTGACTGACCTTCACCCTGAATCAACACTGACTCCGTAAAGTTACACAGTGAGTGACCCTCGCCCTGATTAAACAGTGACCCTGTACAGTTACACAGTGAGTGACCCTCGCCCTGAATAAACAGTAACCCTGTACAGTTACACAGTGACTGACCCTCACCCTGAATAAACACTGACTCCGTAAAGTTACACAGTGAGTGACCCTCGCCCTGAATAAACACTGACTCTGTACAGTTACACAGTGAGTGATCCTCACCCTGAATAAACAGTGACTCTGTACAGTTACACAGTGACTGACCCTCACCCTGAATAAACAGTGACCCTGTACAGTTACACAGTGACTGACCCTCACCCTGAATAAACACTGACTCCGTAAAGTTAGACAGTGAGTGACCCTCGCCCTGAATAAACAGTGACTCTGTACAGTTACACAGTGACTGACCCTCACCCTGAATAAACAGTGACTCTGTACAGTTACACAGTGACTGACCCTCACCCTGAATAAACAGTGACTCTGTACAGTTACAGAGTGAGTGACCCTCGCCCTGAATAAACAGTGACCCTGTACAGTTACACAGTGAGTGACCCTCGCCCTGAATAAACACTGACTCTGTACAGTTACACAATGAGTGACCCTCACTGAAGAAACCGTGACTGTACAGTTACACAGTGACTGACCCTCACCCTGAATAAACACTGACTCCGTAAAGTTAGACAGTGAGTGACCCTCGCCCTGAATAAACAGTGACTCTGTACAGTTACACAGTGAGTGATCCTCACCCTGAATAAACAGTGACTCTGTACATTTACACAGTGACTGACCCTCACCTTGAATAAACAGTGACTCTGTACAGTTACACAGTGACTGACCCTCACCTTGAATAAACAGTGACCCTGTACAGTTACACAGTGACTGACCCTCACCCTGAATCAACACTGACTCCGTAAAGTTACACAGTGAGTGACCCTCGCCCTGATTAAACAGTGACCCTGTACAGTTGCACAGTGAGTGACCCTCGCCCTGAATAAACAGTGACCCTGTACAGTTACACAGTGACTGACCCTCACCCTGAATAAACACTGACCCCGTAAAGTTACACAGTGAGTGACCCTCGCCCTGAATAAACACTGACTCTGTACAGTTACACAGTGAGTGATCCTCACCCTGAATAAACAGTGACTCTGTACAGTTACACAGTGACTGACCCTCACCCTGAATAAACAGTGACCCTGTACAGTTACACAGTGACTGACCCTCACCCTGAATAAACACTGACTCCGTAAAGTTAGACAGTGAGTGACCCTCGCCCTGAATAAACAGTGACTCTGTACAGTTACACAGTGACTGACCCTCACCCTGAATAAACAGTGAGTCTGTACAGTTACACAGTGACTGACCCTCACCCTGAATAAACAGTGACTCTGTACAGTTACAGAGTGAGTGACCCTCGCCCTGAATAAACAGTGACCCTGTACAGTTACACAGTGAGTGACCCTCGCCCTGAATAAACACTGACTCTGTACAGTTACACAATGAGTGACCCTCACTGAAGAAACCATGACTGTACAGTTACAGTGATCCTCACCCTGAATGTACAGTGCCGCTGTACAGTTACACAGTGACTGATCCTCACCCTGAATAAACAGTGACTCTGTACAGTTACACAGTGACCCTCACCTTGAATAAATAGTCACTGTACAGTTACACAGTGACTGACCCTCACCCTGAATGAACAGTGACTCTGTACAGTTACACAGTGACTGACCCTCACACTGAATAAACAGTGACTCCATAAAGTTACAGTGAGTGACCCTCACCCTGAATAAACAAATGACCTTGTACAGTTACACAGTGAGTGACCCTCACCCTGAATGAACAATGACTCTGTACAGTTGCACAGCGACTGACCCTCACCCTGAATAAACAGTGACCCTGTATATTTACGCACTGACTGACCCTCACACTGAATAAACAGTGACTCTGTACAGTTAGTGACTGAACACACCTAAATAAACAGTGACCTGTACAGTTACACAGTGAGTGTCCTTTACCCTGAATAAACAGTGATTCTGTACACTTACACAGTGAGTGACCCTCACCCTGAATGAACAGTGACTCTGTGCAGTTACACAGTAACACTAACCTGAATAATCAGAGAGCCTGTACTGTGACACAGTGACTGACCTCACCCTGAATAAACAAATGACATTGTACAGTTACACTGAGTGACGCTCACCCTGAATGAACAGTGACCCAGTACAGTTACACAGCGACTGATCCTCACCCTGAATAAACAGTGATCATGTACAGTTACAGTGAGTGACCCTCACCCTGAATAAACAGTGACTCTGTACAGTTACACAGTGACCCTCAACCTGAATAAACAGTGACTCTGTACAGTTACACAGTGACCCTCACCCTGAATAAACAGTGCCCCTGTACAGTTACACAGTGACTGACCCTCACCCTGAATAAACAGTGACTCTGTACAGTTACAGAGTGAGTGACCCTCACCCTGCAAAACAGTGACTGTACAATTACAGTGCGTGACCCTCACCCTGAATGTACAGACCCTGTACAGTTACACAGTGAGTGACCCTCACCCTGCATAAACAGTGAACCTGTATACTTAGTGACTGACCCTCACCCTGAATAAACAGTGACCCTGTACAGTTACACAGTGAGTGACCCTCAACCTGAATAAACAGTGACTCTATACAGTTACACAGTGACCCACACCATGAATAAACATTCACCCTGTACTGTTACACAGTGAGTGACCCTCAACCTGAATAAACAGTGATCCTGTATACTTAGTGACTGACCCTCACCCTGAATAAACAGTGACCCTGTACAGTTACACAGTGAGTGACCCTCAACCTGAATAAACAGTGATCCAGTACAGTTACACAGTGAATGACCCTCACCCTAAATAAACAGTGACTGTACAGTTACACAGAGAGTGACCCTCACCCTAAATAAACAGTGACTCTGCACAGTTACACAGTGACTGGCCCTCACCATGAATAAACAGTGATTCTGTACAGTTACACAGTGAGTGACCCACACCCTGAATAAACAAATGACCTTGTACAGTTACACAGTGAGTGACCGTCAACCTGAATGAACAATGACTCTGTACAGTTGCACAGCGATCCAAAACTGAATGAACAGTGAGCCTGTACAGTTACACAGTGACTGACCCTCAACCTGAATAAACAGTGACTCTATACAGTTACACAGTGACCCTCACCCTGAATAAACAGTGACACCGTAAAGTTACACAGTGACTGACCCTCACCCTGAATGAACAGTGACCCTGCACAGTTACACAGTGACTGACCCTCACCCTGAATGAACAGTGACCCTGCACAGTTACACAGTGACTGACCCTCACCCTGAATAAACAGTGACTCTGTACAGTTACAGTGACTCACCCTCACCCTGAGTAAACAGTGACCCTGTACAGTTACAGTGACTCACCCTCACCCTGAGTAAACAGTGACCCTGTACAGTTACAGTGACTCACCCTCACCCTGAGTAAACAGTGACCCTGTACAGTTACAGTGACTCACCCTCACCCTGAGTAAACAGTGACCCTGTACAGTTACACAGTGACTCTCCCTCCCCCGAATAAACAGTGACTCTGTACAGTTACACAGTGACCCTCACCCTAAATAAACAGTGATTCTGTACAGTTACACAGTGAGTGACCCTCACCCTGAATAAACAGTCTCCGTAAAGTTACACAGTGAGTGACCCTCACCCTGAATAAACAGTGACCCTGTACAGTTACACAGTGACTCTCCCTCCCCCTGAATAAACAGTGACTCTGTACAGTTACACAGTGACCCTCACCCTGAGTAAACAGTGACTCTCTACAGTTACACAGTGACCCTCACCCTGAATAAACAGTGACTCTGTACAGTTACACAGTGACCCTCACCCTGAATAAACAGTGCCCCTGTACAGTTACACAGTGACTGACCCTCACCCTGAATAAACAGTGACTCTGTACAGTTACAGAGTGAGTGACCCTCACCCTGCAAAACAGTGACTGTACAATTACAGTGCGTGACCCTCACCCTGAATGTACAGACCCTGTACAGTTACAGTGAGTGACCCTCACCCTGCATAAACAGTGAACCTGTATACTTAGTGACTGACCCTCACCCTGAATAAACAGTGACCCTGTACAGTTACACAGTGAGTGACCCTCAACCTGAATAAACAGTGACTCTATACAGTTACACAGTGACCCACACCATGAATAAACATTCACCCTGTACTGTTACACAGTGAGTGACCCTCAACCTGAATAAACAGTGATCCTGTACAGTTACACAGTGAATGACCCTCACACTAAATAAACAGTGACTGTACAGTTACACAGAGAGTGACCCTCACCCAAAATAAACAGTGACTCTGCACAGTTACACAGTGACTGGCCCTCACCATGAATAAACAGTGATTCTGTACAGTTACACAGTGAGTGACCCACACCCTGAATAAACACTGACTCCGTAAAGTTACAGTGAGTGACCCTCACCCTGAATAAACAGTGACCCTGTACAATTACACAGTGAGTGACCCTCGCCCTGAATAAACAGTGACTCAGTACAGTTACACAGTGAGTGATCCTCACCCTGAATAAACACTGACTCCGTAAAGTTACACAGTGAGTGACCCTCACCCTGAATAAACACTGACTCTGTACAGTTACACAGTGAGTGATCCTCACCCTGAATAAACAGTGACTCTGTACAGTTACACAGTGAGTGACCCTCACCCTGAATAAACAGTGACCCTGTACAGTTACAAAGTGACTGACCTTCACCCTGAATCAACACTGACTCCGTAAAGTTACACAGTGAGTGACCCTCGCCCTGAATAAACACTGACTCTGTACAGTTACACAGTGAGTGATTCTCACCCTGAATAAACAGTGACTCTGTACAGTTACACAGTGACTGACCCTCACCCTGAATAAACAGTGACCCTGTACAGTTACACAGTGACTGACCCTCACCCTGAATAAACAGTGACTCTGTACAGTTACAGAGTGAGTGACCCTCGCCCTGAATAAACAGTGACCCTGTACAGTTACACAGTGAGTGACCCTCGCCCTGAATAAACACTGACTCTGTACAGTTACACAATGAGTGACCCTCACTGAAGAAACCGTGACTGTACAGTTACAGTGACCCTCACCCTGAATGTACAGTGCCGCTGTACAGTTACACAGTGACTGATCCTCACCCTGAATAAACAGTGACCCTGTACAGTTACACAGTGACCCTCACCTTGAATAAATAGTGACTGTACAGTTACACAGTGACTGACCCTCACCCTGAATGAACAGTGACCCTGCACAGTTACACAGTGACTGACCCTCACCCTGAATAAACAGTGACTCTGTACAGTTACACAGTGACTGACCCTCACCCTGAATAAACAGTGACTCTGTACAGTTACACAGTGACTGACCCTCACCCTCAATAAACAGTGACCCTGTACAGTTACACAGTGACTGACCCTCACCCTGAATAAACACTGACTCCTTAAAGTTACACAGTGAGTGACCCTCGCCCTGAATAAACAGTGACTCAGTACAGTTACACAGTGAGTGATCCTCACCCTGAATAAACAGTGTCTCTGTACAGTTACACAGTGACTGACCCTCACCCTGAAAAAACACTGACTCCGTAAAGTTACACAGTGAGTGACCCTCGCCCTGAATAAACAGTGACCCTGTACAGTTACACAGTGACTGACCCTCACCCTGAATAAACAGAGACTCTGTACAGTTACAGTGACTGACCCTCACCCTGAATAAACACTGACTCCGTAAAGTTAGTGAGTGACCCTCACCCTAAATAATCAGTGACCCTGTACAATTACACAGTGAGTGACCCTCGCCCTGAATAAACAGTGACTCAGTACAGTTACACAGTGAGTGATCCTCACCCTGAATAAACACTGACTCCGTAAAGTTACACAGTGAGTGACCCTCACCCTGAATAAACACTGACTCTGTACAGTTACACAGTGAGTGATCCTCACCCTGAATAAACAGTGACTCTGTACAGTTACACAGTGACTGACCCTCACCTTGAATAAACAGTGACTCTGTACAGTTACACAGTGACTGACCCTCACCTTGAATAAACAGTGACCCTGTACAGTTACACAGTGACTGACCCTCACCCTGAATCAACACTGACTCCGTAAAGTTACACAGTGAGTGACCCTCGCCCTGATTAAACAGTGACCCTGTACAGTTACACAGTGAGTGACCCTCGCCCTGAATAAACAGTGACTCTGTACAGTTACACAGTGAGTGACCCTCGCCCTGAATAGACAGTGACCCTGTACAGTTACACAGTGACTGACCCTCACCCTGAATAAACACTGACCCCGTAAAGTTACACAGTGAGTGACCCTCGCCCTGAATAAACACTGACTCTGTACAGTTACACAGTGAGTGATCCTCACCCTGAATAAACAGTGACTCTGTACAGTTACACAGTGACTGACCCTCACCCTGAATAAACACTGACTCCGTAAAGTTAGACAGTGAGTGACCCTCGCCCTGAATAAACAGTGACTCTGTACAGTTACACAGTGACTGACCCTCACCCTGAATAAACAGTGACTCTGTACAGTTACACAGTGACTGACCCTCACACTGAATAAACAGTGACTCCGTAAAGTTACAGTGAGTGACCCTCACCCTGAATAAACAAATGACCTTGTACAGTTACACAGTGAGTGACCCTCACCCTGAATGAACAATGACTCTGTACAGTTGCACAGCGACTGACCCTCACCCTGAATAAACAGTGACCCTGTACATTTACGCACTGACTGACGCTCACACTGAATAAACAGTGACTCTGTACAGTTAGTGACTGAACCCACCTAAATAAACAGTGACCTGTACAGTTACACAGTGAGTGTCCTTTACCCTGAATAAACAGTGATTCTGTACAGTTACACAGTGAGTGACCCTCACCCTGAATGAACAGTGACTCTGTGCAGTTACACAGTAACACTAACCTGAATAATCAGAGAGCCTGTACTGTGACACAGTGACTGACCTCACCCTGAATAAACAAATGACATTGTACAGTTACACTGAGTGACGCTCACCCTGAATGAACAGTGACCCAGTACAGTTACACAGCGACTGATCCTCACCCTGAATAAACAGTGATCATGTACAGTTACAGTGAGTGACCCTCACCCTGAATAAACAGTGACTCTGTACAGTTACACAGTGACCCTCAACCTGAATAAACAGTGACTCTGTACAGTTACACAGTGACCCTCACCCTGAATAAACAGTGCCCCTGTACAGTTACACAGTGACTGACCCTCACCCTGAATAAACAGTGACTCTGTACAGTTACAGAGTGAGTGACCCTCACCCTGCAAAACAGTGACTGTACAATTACAGTGCGTGACCCTCACCCTGCATAAACAGTGAACCTGTATACTTAGTGACTGACCCTCACCCTGAATAAACAGTGACCCTGTACAGTTACACAGTGAGTGACCCTCAACCTGAATAAACAGTGACTCTATACAGTTACACAGTGACCCACACCATGAATAAACATTCACCCTGTACTGTTACACAGTGAGTGACCCTCAACCTGAATAAACAGTGATCCTGTACAGTTACACAGTGAATGACCCTCACCCTAAATAAACAGTGACTGTACAGTTACACAGAGAGTGACCCTCACCCTAAATAAACAGTGACTCTGCACAGTTACACAGTGACTGGCCCTCACCATGAATAAACAGTGATTCTGTACAGTTACACAGTGAGTGACCCACACCCTGAATAAACACTGACTCCGTAAAGTTACAGTGAGTGACCCTCACCCTGTATAAACAGTGACCCTGTACAATTACACAGTGAGTGACCCTCGCCCTGAATAAACAGTGACTCAGTACAGTTACACAGTGAGTGATCCTCACCCTGAATAAACACTGACTCCGTAAAGTTACACAGTGAGTGACCCTCACCCTGAATAAACACTGACTCTGTACAGTTACACAGTGAGTGATCCTCACCCTGAATAAACAGTGACTCTGTACAGTTACACAGTGAGTGACCCTCACCCTGAATAAACAGTGACCCTGTACAGTTACACAGTGACTGACCTTCACCCTGAATCAACACTGACTCCGTAAAGTTACACAGTGAGTGACCCTCGCCCTGAATAAACACTGACTCTGTACAGTTACACAGTGAGTGATCCTCACCCTGAATAAACAGTGACTCTGTACAGTTACACAGTGACTGACCCTCACCCTGAATAAACAGTGACTCTGTACAGTTACACAGTGACTGACCCTCACCCTGAATAAACAGTGACTCTGTACAGTTACACAGTGAGTGACCCTCGCCCTGAATAAACACTGACTCTGTACAGTTACACAATGAGTGACCCTCACTGAAGAAACCGTGACTGTACAGTTACAGTGACCCTCACCCTGAATGTACAGTGCCGCTGTACAGTTACACAGTGACTGATCCTCACCCTGAATAAACAGTGACCCTGTACAGTTACACAGTGACCCTCACCTTGAATAAATAGTGACTGTACAGTTACACAGTGACTGACCCTCACCCTGAATGAACAGTGACCCTGCACAGTTACACAGTGACTGACCCTCACCCTGAATAAACAGTGACTCTGTACAGTTACACAGTGACTGACCCTCACCCTGAATAAACAGTGATTCTGTACAGTTACACAGTGACTGACCCTCACCCTCAATAAACAGTGACCCTGTACAGTTACACAGTGACTGACCCTCACCCTGAATAAACACTGACTCCATAAAGTTACACAGTGAGTGACCCTCGCCCTGAATAAACAGTGATTCTGTACAGTTACACAGTGAGTGACCCACACCCTGAATAAACAAATGACCTTGTACAGTTACACAGTGAGTGACCGTCAACCTGAATGAACAATGACTCTGTACAGTTGCACAGCGATCCAAAACTGAATGAACATTGAGCCTGTACAGTTACACAGTGACTGACCCTCAACCTGAATAAACAGTGACCCTGTACAGTTACACAGTGAGTGATCCTCACCCTGAATAAACAGAGACTCGGTACAGTTACAGTGACTGACCCTCACCCTGAATAAACACTGACTCCATAAAGTTACACAGTGAGTGACCCTCGCCCTGAATAAACACTGACTCTGTACAGTTACACAGTGAGTGATCCTCACCCTGAATAAACAGAGACTCGGTACAGTTACAGTGACTGACCCTCACCCTGAATAAACACTGACTCCATAAAGTTACACAGTGAGTGACCCTCGCCCTGAATAAACACTGACTCTGTACAGTTACACAGAGAGTGACCCTCACCCTAAATAAACAGTGACTCTGCACAGTTACACAGTGACTGGCCCTCACCATGAATAAACAGTGATTCTGTACAGTTACACAGTGAGTGACCCACACCCTGAATAAACAAATGACCTTGTACAGTTACACAGTGAGTGACCGTCAACCTGAATGAACAATGACTCTGTACAGTTGCACAGCGATCCAAAACTGAATGAACATTGAGCCTGTACAGTTACACTGTGTCTGACCTCATCCTGAATAAACAGTGATTCTGTACCGTTACACAGTGACTGACCCTCACCCTGCATAAACAGTGAACCTGTATACTTAGTGAGTGACCCTCAGCCTGAATAAACAGTGACCCTGTACAGTTACACAGTGAGTGACCCTCAACCTGAATAAACAGTAACTCTATACAGTTACACAGTGACCCACACCATGAATAAACATTCACCCTGTACAGTTACACAGTGAGTGATCCTCACCCTGAATAAACAGAGACTCGGTACAGTTACAGTGACTGACCCTCACCCTGAATAAACACTGACTCCATAAAGTTACACAGTGAGTGACCCTCGCCCTGAATAAACACTGACTCTGTACAGTTACACAGTGAGTGATCCTCACCCTGAATAAACAGTGACTCTGTACAGTTACACAGTGACTGACCCTCACCCTTAATAAACAGTAACTCCGTAAAGTTACAGTCAGTGACTCTCGCCCTGAATAAACAGTGACTCAGTACAGTTACACAGTGAGTGATCCTCACCCTGAATAAACAGTGACTCTGTACAGTTACACAGTGACTGACCCTCACCCTGAATAAACAGTGACCCTGTACAGTTACACAGTGAGTGAGCCTCGCCCTGAATAAACACTGACTCTGTACAGTTACACAATGAGTGACCCTCACTGAAGAAACCGTGACTGTACAGTTACAGTGACCCTCACCCTGAATAAACAGTGCCCCTGTACAGTTACACAGTGACTGACCCTCACCCTGAATAAACAGTGACTCTGTACAGTTACAGAGTGAGTGACCCTCACCCTGCAAAACAGTGACTGTACAATTACAGTGCGTGACCCTCACCCTGAATGTACAGACCCTGTACAGTTACACAGTGACTGACCCTCACCCTGAATAAACAGTGACTCTGTACAGTTACAGTGACTGACCCTCACCCTGCTTAAACAGTGACCCTGTACAGTTACACAGTGACAATCAACCTGAATAAACAATGACTCTGTACAGTTGCACAGCGATCCTGACCTGAATAAACAGTCAGCCTGTACAGTTACACTGTGTCTGACCTCATCCTGAATAAACAGTGATTCTGTACCGTTACACAGTGACTGACCCTCACCCTGCATAAACAGTGAACCTGTATACTTAGTGAGTGACCCTCAGCCTGAATAAACAGTGACCCTGTACAGTTACACAGTGAGTGACCCTCAACCTGAATAAACAGTAACTCTATACAGTTACACAGTGACCCACACCATGAATAAACATTCACCCTGTACAGTTACACAGTGAGTGACCCTCAACCTGAATAAACAGTGATCCTGTACAGTTACACAGTGAATGACCCTCACCCTAAATAAACAGTGACTGTACAGTTACACAGAGAGTGACCCTCACCCTAAATAAACAGTGACTCTGCACAGTTACACAGTGACTGGCCCTCACCATGAATAAACAGTGACCCTGTACATTTACGCACTGACTGACCCTCACACTGAATAAACAGTGACTCTGTACAGTTAGTGACTGACCCCCACCTAAATAAACAGTGACCTGTACAGTTACACAGTGAGTGTCCTTTATCCTGAATAAACAGTGATTCTGTACAGTTACACAGTGAGTGACCCTCACCCTGAATGAACAGTGACTCTGTGCAGTTACACAGTAACACTAACCTGAATAATCAGAGAGCCTGTACTGTGACACAGTGACTGACCTCACCCTGAATAAACAAATGACCTTGTACAGTTACACTGAGTGACGCTCACCCTGAATGAACAGTGACCCAGTACAGTTACACAGCGACTGATCCTCACCCTGAATAAACAGTGATCATGTACAGTTACAGTGAGTGATCCTCACCCTGAATATACAGTCTCTGTACAGTTACACAGTGACTGACCCTCACCCTGAATAAACAGTGACCCTGTACAGTTACACAGTGAGTGAGCCTCGCCCTGAATAAACACTGACTCTGTACAGTTACACAATGAGTGACCCTCACTGAAGAAACCGTGACTGTACAGTTACAGTGACCCTCACCCTGAATGTACAGTGCCGCTGTACAGTTACACAGTGACTGACCCTCACCCGGAATAAACACTGACTCAGTACAGTTACACAGTGACTGACCCTCATCCTGAATAAACAGTGAATCTGTACAGTTACATAGTGAACCTCACCCTAAATAAACAGTGACTCTGTACAGTTACACAGTGACTCTCCCTCACCCCGAGTAAACAGTGACCCTGTACAGTTACACAGTGACTCTCCCTCACCCCGAGTAAACAGTGACCCTGTACAGTTACACAGTGACCCTCACCCTGAATAAACAGTGACTCTGTACAGTTACACAGTGACTGACCCTCACCCTGAATGAACAGTGCTCCTGTACAGTTACAGTGACTGACCTCACCCTGAGTAAACAGTGACTTTGTACAGTTACAGTGACTGACCCTCACCCTGAATAAACAGTGACCCTGTATAGTTACAGTGACTCTCCCTCACCCTGAGTAAACAGTGACTCTGTACAGTTACAGTGACTCTCCCTCCCCCTGAGTAAACAGTGACTCTGTACAGTTACAGTGACTCTCCCTCCCCCTGAGTAAACAGTGACCCTGTACAGTTACAGTGAGTGACCCTCACCCTGAATAAACAGTGACCCTGTACAGTTACACAGTGACTGACCCTCATCCTGAATAAACAGTGACTCTGTACAGTTACACAGTGACTGACCCTCACCCTGAATGAACAGTGCTCCTGTACAGTTACAGTGACTGACCTCACCCTGAGTAAACAGTGACTTTGTACAGTTACAGTGACTGACCCTCACCCTGAATAAACAGTGACCCTGTATAGTTACAGTGACTGACCCTCACCCTGAATAAACAGTGACCCTGTATAGTTACAGTGACTCTCCCTCACCCTGAGTAAACAGTGACTCTGTACAGTTACAGTGACTGACCCTCCCCCTGAGTAAACAGTGACCTCTACAGTTACAGTGACTCTCCCTCACCCTGAGTAAACAGTGACCCTGTACAGTTACAGTGAGTGCCAACGGGGGGAGGATGACAGGGTGTTAGATGGTCATTCTTATCTCTGGGGCAGAAATATCTAATGTTTGAAACATGGGGTACAATTTCCTCATCAAGTCTGGAGCAAGGCAAGGTCACACACTGTCCCAGCTGCCTTGCAGGTGGATGCATCAGGATGGACGAGGGTCTCAGACGGGCGACAGTGCAAGATTAACACGTCATCACGCTGCTCCATTTGTCGAACGACTGGCCGCTTCGAGCCAGCATTGGAGGCCAGCATATCGACGCAACAGGGCCCGGGTCTCAGAGCGAGGAACGGCCCGGACGATTTAAACACCGGGCCAGATGGATTGGAAAGGCAGAGGCGCCTCTGCCCGCTGCTCCACCGCACGTACTCCGCCGTGCGCGGATCGAGGCGGGGGCCGGGTCCTCGATCTCGTTCTCAATGCCGTTTGCTTACTTTTACTGCGAATGCATAATTCGCTTTGTTTCCTCTCTGCACGTTCAATGTCATTCTTTTCGGTTGTGCTTTGCGCTGTCTGCAAGGAGACGAATCTCAAAGTGAGAAAGTGTACGCACTCTTTGACGATCAGCGTACCTTGCACGACAAACAACCCACGTGCCAAAAGCAAACTGGGCACGTACTGATAAAAAAAACAATAAACGTCGAGAACATGCAGAGTCCTGAAAAGTGTGTCTGTAGGTCGTATAGTCAGTTCAGCGTTGGGGTGACCGAGGTGGTCCCCTGTGGTTCAGGAACCTGCTGGCTGAGGGGTGGGAAATGCCCCTAAACCAGGTAAGTGTGGGTCCCAAGGCTCCTGCACTCCCTTCCTCATGTGAGCAGCTGGTGAAGGGAGCATGGGCTGCGTAGTGCAGGACTACGGGCCAGACTTCCCAACAGTCCGCGAACTCTATGCATCGCAATATCATAGTACTGACAAGCGTTACGATAACCACTACATAACGGTCCGGTTAGAATCTGGATTAGAATTATAATATATACAAATACACCCACAAACATGTAAATAAATATTTACATATATTTATTTATTAACATACTGTGCGGAATAGGCTCGTCTGTACCTTCAAGCTGTGCTGCCCAGCAGCCCTGGATTTAATCCGAGCCTAATCACGGGACAATCAACCTGCCAACCAGTAGGTCTTGGGACCTGTGGGATAAACTGGAGCACCCGCGGGAGCCTGCGCATCCCCAGGGAGAACGTACAGATTCCTGATACACAGCCGCAGGAATTGAACATGGATTTCTGGTACTGTAAAGCATTATGCTAACCACATACACACTATATAAACACACACAGTTGTATATATATTTACATTACATACACACATATATTAGTGAAATTTAATATTTTCCAGCTGTGCTACAGTTCAAGACAAATAAATTACTCATCATTATGTGCCACGTTGTATGATGACATCATCATCATGTGCCATGCCATATTTCGAGGGCAAGCATCGTTTTCCAATGACCATGATTGCTGTCAGTAGGTTTTTCTACAGAAGTGGTTCCCCACTGTCACCTGCTGGGCCAGTGTGTCTTTACAAGACGGGTGACCCCCAGCCACTGTCAATACTCTTCAGAGATTGTCTGCCTGGCGTCAGCGGTTTCATAACCAGCACTCGTCATCTGCACCGGCTGCACATTCGACCGTCCACCACCTGCTCCCATGGCTCCTTATCACCCTGATCGGGTGGCTAAGCAGGTGCTACACCTTGCCCCAGGGTGACCTGCAGGCCAGCGGAGGGAAGGAGCGTCTTACACCCCCTTTGGTAGAGACGCAGCTCCACCCCGCCGCCCAAAAATAATTTAAAAGTGTCAAAACAGAGGAGAAGAGGCTGTTCCTAAATGCGGAGAGCATGGATCGTCAGGCCCTGGTACCGCCCGGTGGGCAGAGGCCACATCCAAGTGGGTGGGCGTCCTGAAAAAATGGGTGCCACTTTTGAAGATGCCCGCGAAGGCGTGGGAGTTCACTTTTGCCATTAAAAGCCCCACCCTGCACAAAGCTGCCCTGCCCTCTGGCTGGATCCAAACTACCTGGGGGCAAGTGGCGACTACAAGCTCGGGGGAGGGGGGAGGTACGCAGGTTCAGGGGTGTTTAAAGTGTAGGTGGATGGGGGGGGAAGAACCAAGGGGATTACAGAGTTTAGGAGCCCGGCAACAGAAGGTACAATGGAGTGATGAGGATTGGAGAGAGTGGCGTGAGGGGGAATTGAAAGTGGAGGGAGACACAAGGACTTAGATGGTTTCAGACCGTCACAGAGATGGAGGGAATTTCCAAGGGCTCTTCATCTCACTTTCTCGATATTTATTATTTATTTTACTTTTCGTATTTGCGCAGTTTATTGGCTTCTGCACCCTGTCTGAGCTGGTGTGTTCTTTCATTGAGTCTACTATGGTCATTAGTGCGTGGAATGGGCTGCCAGCGGATACGATGGGGTCTTTTAAGAGACTCCTGGATGGGTACATGGAGCTTAGAAAAACAGAGGGCAATGGGTAAGCCTAGTAATTTCTAAGGCAAGGACGTGTTCGGCACAGCTTTGTGGGCCGAAGGGCCTGTGTTTTGCTGTAGGTTTTCTATGTCTCTATTACCCTACTCTGGATTTATTGAGTATGCCTGCAAGAAAACTACTCTGGTACAACGACAATGAATTTACTTTGAACTTTGAGGGTTTAGGTCCTGGAGGGGGGTTTGGGAGACTGGGGTGGGTTCACACGATGAGTCAAATTTTGAATATATCCGGTAAGGATCTCCCCAATGCCCCTAACAGTCAGCGGGGTGAGGGTGGGAGCCCTGCCCCGTGCCAAGGCCAGACAGTGGGGGGGGGGTCCTCAAAGCCGAGCAAACTTGTGGGCCTGAAGATAGACAAGTCCCCTGGTCCGGACGGAATGCTTCCCAGGATACTGAAAGGAACGGGAAAGATTATAGCTGAGGCTTTGGTGATGATTTACCAAAACTCTCTGGATTCTGGGCAGGTCCCGGCAGATCGGAAGACTGAATGTCACGCCACTGTTCAAAAAAAGGATGTCGCCAAAAAGGCAGTTAGTTTACCATCTGTAGTTGGGAAAATGCTTGAAGCTATTATTACAGAAATAGCGAGGCATCTGGAAAGAAATGGATCCCTCAGGCAGACGCAGCATGGATTCAGCAATGTCAGGTCCTGTTTGACAAACTTGCTGGAGGAAATAATGAGCACAGTGGATAGAGGGGATCAGATGGGCGTTATTTACTTGGATTTCCAGAAGGCGCTCGATCAGGTGCCGCATAAAAGTCTTAATCATGAGATAAGGATGCATAGAGTTGGGGGTGACGTATCAGCATGGATAGAGGATTGGTTAACTAGTAAAAAGCAGGGAGTTGGGATGGATGGGTGTTACTCTGGTTGTCAATCAGTGGTGAGCGGTGCTGGGCCCGCAACTGTTCACGATAAACGTTATCGATCTGGAAGAGGAGACCCAAGTGTAGTCTATCTGAGTCTGCTGATACAAAACTGAGTGGGAAAGCAAATTGTGCAGGGGATATGGAGAGCCTGCAGAGAGATATAGATAGGTTTAGTGAGTGGGCAAGGATCTGGCAGATAGAGCACAATGTTGGTAAATGCGGGTCATCCACTTCGGAAGGAAAATCGAAGATCAGAGTATTATTTAAACGATAAAGATTGCAGCATGCTGCTGGGCAGAGGGGACTTGGGAGTGTTTGTGCATGAATCACAAAAGGTTGGTTTGCAGGTACAGCAGGCTGTCGAGAAGGCAAATGGGATGTGGGCCTTCATTGCTAGAGGGATTGAATTGAAGAGCAGGGAGGCCAAGCTGCAACTGTACAGGGTACTGGTGAGGCCGCACCTGAAGTACTGCGTGCGGTTCTGGTCTCCGTACTCGAGGAAGGATATACTGGCTTCGGAGGCGGTTCACCAGGCTGATTCCAGAGATGAGGGGGTTAGACTATGAGGAGAGATTGAGTCACCTGGGACTGTACTCACTGGAATTCAGAATGAGAGGAGATCTTATGGAAACATATAAAATTATGAAAGGGATATAGAGGCGGGAAAGTTGTTTCCACTGGTAGGTGAGTCTAGAACGAGGGGACAAAGCCTCGAGATTCAGGGAGTAGATTTAGGATGGAGATGAGGAGGAACTGCTTTTCCCAGAGAGTGGTGAATCTGTGGAATTCTCTGCCCAATGAAGCAGTGGAGGCTGCCTCAGTAAATATATTTAAGACAAAGTTGGCTAGATTTTTGCATCGTAGGGGTATTAAGGGTTATGGGAAAAAGGCAGGTAGGTGGAGATGAGTCCATGGCCAGATCAGCCATGATATTATTGAATGGCGGAGCAGGCTCGACTCCTGCCCCTATTTCTTATGCTCTCATGAGGGAAGCTCGTCAGGAAAAGGAGGATGGGGGAGGGGAGAGTGGGCCTCGAACACAGCTTGCCATTGAGACACACACACACACACACGTACATTCCCCGACCAGGTCACAGGCTGCTTACCAAACCCCCGCCTGCTGAGAGCATAATGCACCAGGACGTTTCCCAATCCCCGCAGTTCCTGTTTACCGCTGCCTCGCCACGGGGTCGTGACCGAGGGAACACTCCCCTGCCAGGGCGTCACGCTCCACAGCAGGGGGCGGTGGTCGGTGGGGGTGGGGGCCAAACAGGAACCACACCCTGTCTCTCTGACCCACCCCAGCAACCTCAGATTCAGAATTCTTAATGTAGCGCAAGTCCAGTGAACTCCGGGTGGCAGGGGTGGAGATACGTCTCCACCAAAGGAGGCATAAGACCCCCCTGCAGATTACCCTCGGGCAAGGCGTAGCCCCCCTTCCGATCAGGGTCTCATAGACCCATGGGATGGTCGTATGAGCACATCACAAGTCCTGGTTCTGTGACCACTCACGCCAGGTTAGACAATCTTCGAAGAGCGTTGATAATGGCCGGGGACTCACCCATCTTGTAAAGACACACTGCCCAGAAGGAGGCGATAGACAGTAGGTGCAGGAGTGGGCCATTCAGCCCTTCGAGCCTGCACCAACGTTCAATGTGATCCACAATGCTGCCTTCTCCCCATATCCCTCGACTCCGCTATCTTTAAGAGCTCTGTCTAACTCTTTCTTGAAAGCATCCAGAGAATTGGCCTCCGCTGCCTTCTGAGGCAGACCAACTCTCTGGGTGAAAAAGTTTTTCCTCAGCTCCGTTCTAAATGGCCTACCCCTTATTCTTAAACTGTGGCCTCTGGTTCTGGACTCCCCCAACATCGGGAACATGCTTCCTGCCTCCAGTGTGTCCAATCCCTTAATAATCTTATATGTTTCAATCAGATCCCCTCTCATCCTTCTAAATTCCAGTGTATACAAGCCCAGTCGCTCCAATCTGTCAATATATGACAGTCCCGCCATTCTGGGAATTAACCTCGTGAACCTACGCTGCACTCCCTCAATAGCAAGAATGTCCTTCCTCAGATTTGGAGACCAAAACTGCACACAATACTCCAGGTGTGGTCTCACCAGGGCCCTGTACAGCTGCAGAAGGACCTCTTTGCTCCTATGCTCAACTCCCCTTGTTATGAAGGCCAGCATGCCATTAGCTTTCTTCACTGCCTGCTGTACCTGCATGCTTACTTTCAGCGACTGATGGCAAAGCACGTGCGCAGAAAAATAAATTTGCCAAGAACAACCATGGAAAGACCACGACAGGCCACGTCGCACGACACGGCTCGTAACGAACATCGGAACTGTGAAGGGCATCGTTTGCATTAACGAGGCAAGTGTGCGCAGAGGGGAGGGGCAAGAGTCACCACACGTTCCGGGGCCAACGCAGCACTACCTACAATGCCCGGCAGAACAACATGGAACACGGTACCCCTTTTCCTCCCAGCCCTCTCCCAGGCAGGCAGTCCTCCAACTCCAGCACAGGCTTCCGGGCCTCCCGGCTTTGGCCACTGGTCCTCGACTCCCGGTCGACCCGCGGGCATCGGCCGACGAGGGGGAGCCCTAACCCCGAGACCGGAGCACCTAACGCTTGCGGCCGAGGGGATGAAGGGAGGAGTAACGCGGGTAGGTGACCCAGGGCAACGTCAGCCCAGGTTACTGAGGAATTGGCACCTCGGAGCAGATTCTCCGCAGCCATGGATGGGAAGGAGCAGTGGAGCTCGTTTCCTCTTTGGATTCTGCTGAGCATTCTGGGTAGGCCTTGTTGGCGCTGGAATGCGTGGCGGCACCGACGGGCTGCCCCGGCACACTGGACATTCTGATAACAAACAAAACTTAATTCATTTTGTTCCAGCCACAGGGAGGATGATTACTCCAAGCACGATCACTCACAGACCATCGATTCTCCGCACCATCCCATCGCACACTCCCGGGGTCAGACACAGAGTGAATCTCCCTCCACACCGTCCCATCACACACTCCCGGGGTCAGACACAGAGTGAATCTCCCTCCACACCATCCCATCACACACTCCCGGGGTCAGACACAGAGTGAATCTCACTCCACACCGTCCCATCGCACACTCCCGGGGGTCAGACACAGAGTGAAGCTCCCTCCACACCGTCCCATCACACACTCCCGGGGGTCAGACACAGAGTGAAGCTCCCTCCACACCGTCCCATCGCACACTCCCGGGGGTCAGACACAGAGTGAAGCTCCCTCCACACCGTCCCATCACACACTCCCGGGGTCAGACACAGAGTGAAGCCCCCTCCACACCATCCCATCACACACTCCCGGGGTCAGACACAGAGTGAAGCTCCCTCCACACCGTCCCATCGCACATTCCCAGGGGTCAGACACAGAGTGAAGCTCCCTCCACACCGTCCCATCACACACTCCCGGGGTCAGACACAGAGTGAAGCTCCCTCCACACCGTCCCATCACATACTCCCGGGGTCAGACACAGAGTGAAGCTCCCTCCACACCGTCCCATCACATACTCCCGGGGTCAGACACAGAGTGAAGCTCCCTCCACACCGTCCCATCACACACTCCTGGGGTCAGACACAGAGTGAAGCTCCCTCCACACCGTCCCATCACACACTCCCGGGGTCAGACACAGAGTGAAGCTCCCTCCACACCGTCCCATCACACACTCCCGGGGTCAGACACAGAGTGAAGCTCCCTCCACACTGTCCCATCACACACTCCCGGGGTCAGACACAGAGTGAAGCTCCCTCCACACCGTCCCATCACACACTCCTGGGGTCAGACACAGAGTGAAGCTCCCGCCGCACCGTCCCATCACACACTCCCGGGGTCAGACACAGAGTGAAGCTCCCTCCACACCGTCCCATCACTCACTCCCGGGGTCAGACACACAGTGAATCTCACTCCACACCGTCCCATCGCACACTCCCGGGGGTCAGACACAGAGTGAAGCTCCCTCCACACCGTCCCATCACACACTCCCGGGGGTCAGACACAGAGTGAAGCTCCCTCCACACCGTCCCATCGCACACTCCCGGGGGTCAGACACAGAGTGAAGCTCCCTCCACACCGTCCCATCACACACTCCCGGGGTCAGACACAGAGTGAAGCCCCCTCCACACCATCCCATCACACACTCCCGGGGTCAGACACAGAGTGAAGCTCCCTCCACACCGTCCCATCGCACATTCCCAGGGGTCAGACACAGAGTGAAGCTCCCTCCACACCGTCCCATCACACACTCCCGGGGTCAGACACAGAGTGAAGCTCCCTCCACACCGTCCCATCACATACTCCCGGGGTCAGACACAGAGTGAAGCTCCCTCCACACCGTCCCATCACATACTCCCGGGGTCAGACACAGAGTGAAGCTCCCTCCACACCGTCCCATCACACACTCCTGGGGTCAGACACAGAGTGAAGCTCCCTCCACACCGTCCCATCACACACTCCCGGGGTCAGACACAGAGTGAAGCTCCCTCCACACCGTCCCATCACACACTCCTGGGGTCAGACACAGCGTGAATCTCCCTCCACACCGTCCCATCACACACTCCCGGGGTCAGACACAGAGTGAAGCTCCCTCCACACCGTCCCATCACACACTCCCGGGGTCAGACACAGAGTGAAGCTCCCTCCACACCGTCCCATCACACACTCCCGGGGTCAGACACAGAGTGAAGCTCCCTCCACACCGTCCCATCGCACATTCCCAGGGGTCAGACACAGAGTGAAGCTCCCTCCACACCGTCCCATCACACACTCACAAGGTAGTGACAGAACAACTCGTGCAGCCTGTCAGAGAGACTGTTTGTAAAACACACCTACACAGCTAGGCAGTTGCAGCCTTCTTCTGACTCAGCCTCCGTATCATTGTGAAATCGGTTTAATATTGTCACGTGTACTGAGATACAGTGAAAGCCTTGCCTTGTTCATACAGATCAGATCATTGAGGTCGAGCAAGGTAGGGAATAAGGTGTCACAGTTGTGGGGAGAGTGCACTGCAGGTAAATAATAAGGTGGAAGATTGCCACAAGGTCACGGGTACACTGACATCAACATGCAAGTACTTCTGGACGCAGGGCACTTGACTTTTTGCGTTGTTTTTTTAAACAAAATTGCATAAGTTTAGTCACACAAAGTACAAACTTTGCAGGTTATCAATCTCAAATTAAAATGTGGTTACGTCAGCCTGCAAAACGCTCAATTCCTGGGCGGGGGGAGTGGGGAGAGACACCCTACCCAGGAATCCCCCACCATGCCCCTGGCGACCGCGCTCCAGCGCGAACGTTACCCCGGAAAAGGGGTAGGTGGACAACCTGGGTGGGACTCTGGACTGCACGCAGCCTGGAGCCACGAGTAGAAATCGTGCACCCCAAAACTCGAGGGGCAGCCTCTTCTGTTGGTCAAACAGGAGCACCCCATGGCAATGCTGGCACACTGACTCCTCCGGGCCACAGAAGGGGCAGGCGGACGAGCTCGGTAACCTGCTGCACATCAAACAGCTTGACAAGTTGTCCAACTTACATTGTTCTGCCCGGTCCAGTACAGGAAGAAGCCCTCCGGATCCACCCGGAGGGTGACCAGAGCCCTATTTGGCGGGTCCTGGGAAAGGGAGACAGAGACCGCTGTTATTGAATCATGCCACACAGACACTGCACCCCCCTTCCAGACAGTTGCTTCACCCTCTGTCCTCCCAAGGTCCAAAACAGAGACAGCCTGATGTCCCCCGGAGCTGACCTCAACGTTAATAACTATTTCAGATATCCCGCCATTCCTGTTCATGAGGTTGACCCACATCTCTTTCCAAAGCCACCTTGCTTCCATGGTGGCCCCCCTCCCTTTGGCTGTTCGAGTGTGAGTAACAACATGACATCATTCACCAAATACATTCATTACTCTCTTCGAGGATGCTGCCGAGGTCAAACACAGTGAAGCTCCCTCCACATCATCCCATCACACACTCCCGGGGTCAGACACAGAGTGAAGCTCCCTCCACACCATCCCATCACACACTCCCAGGGTCAGACACAGAGTGAAGCTCCCTCCGCACCGTCCCATCACACACTCCCGGGGTAAGACACAGAGGGAATCTCCCTCCACACCGTCCCATCACACACTCCCGGGGTCAGACACAGAGTGAATCTCCCTCCACACCGTCCCATCACACACCCCTGGGGTCAGACACAGAGTTAATCTCCACACCGTCCCATCACACACCCCTGGGGTCAGACACAGAGTTAATCTCCCTCCACACTGTCCCATCACACACTCCCGGGGTCAGACACAAAGTGAAGCTCCCTCCACACCGTCCCATCACACACTCCCGGGGTCAGACACAGAGTGAATCTCCCTCCACACCATCCCATCACACACTCCCAGGGTCAGACACAGAGTGAAGCTCCCACCTCACTGTCCCATCACACACTCCCGGGGTCAGACACAGAGTGAAGCTCCTTCCGCACCGTCCCATCACACACTCCCGGGGTCAGACACAGAGTGAATCTCCCTCCGCACCGTCCCATCACACACTCCCGGGGTCAGACACAGAGTGAAGCTCCCTCCACACCGTCCCATCACACACTCCCGGGGTCAGACACAGAGTGAATCTCCCTCCACACCGTCCCATCACACACTCCCGGGGTCAAACACAGTGAAGCTCCCTCCACACCGTCCCATCACACACCCCTGGGGTCAGACACAGAGTGAAGCTCCCTCCACACCGTCCCATCACACACTCCCGGGGTCAGACACAGAGTGAATCTCCCTCCACACCGTCCCATCACACACTCCCGGGGTCAGACACAGAGTGAATCACCCTCCACACCATCCCATCACACACCCCTGGGGTCAGACACAGAGTGAAGCTCCCTCCACACCGTCCCATCACACACCCCTGGGGTCAGACACAGAGTGAAGCTCCCTCCACACCGTCCCATCACACACTCCCGGGGTCAGACACAGAGTGAATCACCCTCCACACCATCCCATCACACACCCCTGGGGTCAGACACAGAGTGAAGCTCCCTCCACACCGTCCCATCACACACTCCCGGGGTCAGACACAGAGTGAAGCTCCCTCCACACCGTCCCATCACACACTCCCGGGGTCAGACACAGAGTGAAGCTCCCTCCACACCGTCCCATCACACACTCCCGGGGTCAGACACAGAGTGAAGCTCCCTCCACACCGTCCCATCACACACTCCCGGGGTCAGACACAGAGTGAAGCTCCCTCCACACCGTCCCATCACACACTCCCGGGGTCAGACACAGAGTTAATCTCCACACCGTCCCATCACACACCCCTGGGGTCAGACACAGAGTTAATCTCCACACCGTCCCATCACACACCCCTGGGGTCAGACACAGAGTTAATCTCCACACCGTCCCATCACACACCCCTGGGGTCAGACACAGAGTTAATCTCCACACCGTCCCATCACACACCCCTGGGGTCAGACACAGAGTTAATCTCCCTCCACACTGTCCCATCACACACTCCCGGGGTCAGACACAGAGTGAAGCTCCCTCCACACCGTCCCATCACACACTCCCGGGGTCAGACACAGAGTGAAACTCCCTCCACACCGTCCCATCACACACTCCTGGGGTCAGACACAGAGTGAATCTCCCTCCACACCGTCCCATCACACACTCCCGGGGTCAGACACAGAGTGAATCTCCCTCCACACCGTCCCATCACACACTCCCAGGGTCAGACACAGAGTGAAGCTCCCTCCACACCGTCCCATCACACACTCCCAGGGTCAGACACACAGTGAATCTCCCTCCACACCGACCCATCACACACTCCCGGGGTCAGACACAGAGTGAAGCTCCCTCCACATCGTCCCATCACACACTCCCGGGGTCAGACACAGAGTGAAGCTCCCTCCACACCGTCCCATCGCACACTCCCGGGGTCAGACACAGAGTGAAGCTCCCTTTATTGCCCCATGGCCCCGTGCTGCAGCATTTGATTGTAATTATTATTATTATTTTTTTAAAACATGGCCAAGACATTAGTCCAATGCTCAATCGTACGAGGAGCCGGCTGGATTCGAACCCACGACCATTGGCCTTTAAGTCCGGTGCTGATGCCACTACACCACCAGCCAGCAGCAGGAGACCGCACATTCACCTGTGCAAGATCGCCTCTCAATCTCCCTCCCCCCATCATTCAGGAATTAAGAACTTGAGGGCACAGGCTTAAGGTGAGGTGGTTTACTCAGAACCCGAGCGTCGTTTTCACAGAGAGGGAGAGAGGGATGTGGAGTGGGCGGATAGAGAAAGTGGCGGAGGCGGATTTGATTACAACATTGAAAAGACACGGACCCGGAGCAAACAAGGTAAACGGGACAAGTGGGACTCGGAGACACTGTGATCGGCACGGAGAGGTTGGACGTGTGTCTGCTGTGACTTGTTTATAAGGGAATCACTCTAACAAATCTCTCCTGGACTCATTCCAACATTACAATATTCTTCGTTAAACAAATAATCCAAAACTGCACTTTCGGACTGAGATTTATCCTGCACACACACCCCCCCCCTCCCCCTTGGATTTCAGACCCACAAAGGGCCCCATTCCATGGCTTCCTGGTCACAGGAGACGGGGGACTGGAGCTCAAGCAGTCCTATCGACGGGCAGGTGGAAAATACCCCTTCCCTCCCCACAAACCCCTCTCATCCAAGTAGAGATCTCAACTTTTCCAACTTTGCAACTGAACCCCTATCCACCCATGGAGTGGAGGGGCTACCCCCTCAGCCTCCCCCTCCAGTTCTCGTCTCACTCAACCCGAGGAGGGTGCAGGGACCAGAGGGGGAGGAGGGGGTTACAGTGACAGGGAGGGATGCAGGGGCCAAGAGAGAGTTAGAGAGACGGAGACGGGTGCGGGAGTGGGAGACCAATGCTGGAGTTTAAACACCGGCAGAAAGTTGACTGAAAATCGTTCTGTTCACAGACCAAGGAACAGGACAAAGGGCAACTCAGTCTGGAGAGGAGCCAAGGGAGCGTGGATCCCCTGACCCAACCCAATTGCCGACAATGCCTCCACAGAGCACCACGCCGATCAAACCTGCTGACCACACCCCGGGGCACTGCCGAGCGGGGGGATGGAGGGGGGGGATTCCGGAGTGGTGCAAGAGGCGACTGCCGTTACATCTGTGGGAACCTCGCACTGTGCATTGATCCGGGCACAGGACCTCCCTGCCAACACTGGCTTCCCAGCTGCTCTGTGCCCATAAACAAAGTCAGGGCCTCGTCCGTCTCCCCCACTGACGATAGATGACATCCTAGAGACCGGCGGAGGGGCTGCGTGGGTGGTTGGAGAAATAGCACAAGAACTGCTGAATCACTGTAGCTCACAGGCTCCAAAAAAAACAATAACTAACTAGTCTCTGATCATACGTGCAATGGTACAGTGTAGACAGAGCTTCACTCTGTGTCTGACCCCGGGAGTGTGTGATGGGACGGTGTAGAGGGAGGGTCACTCTGTGTCTGACCCCAGGGGTGCCTGATGGGACGGTGAGGAGGGAGCTTCACTCTGTGTCTGACCCCGGGAGTGTGTGATGGGACAGTGTGGAGGGAGCTTCACTCTGTGTCTGACCCCAGGGGTGTGTGATGGGATGGTGTGGAGGGAGATTCACTCTGTGTCTGACCCCGGGAGTGTGTGATGGGACGGTGTGGAGGGAGCTTCACTCTGTGTCTGACCCCGGGAGTGTGCGATGGGACGGTGTGGAAGGAGCTTCACTCTGTGTCTGACCCCAGGGGTGCCTGATGGGACGGTGAGGAGGGAGCTTCACTCTGTGTCTGACCCCGGGAGTGTGTGATGGGTCAGTGTGGAGGGAGCTTCACTCTGTGTCTGACCCCGGGAGTGTGTGATGGGTCAGTGTGGAGGGAGATTCATTCTGTGTCTGACCCCGGGAGTGTGTGATGGGACAGTGTGGAGGGAGCTTCACTCTGTCTGACCCCGGGAGTGTGTGATGGGACGGTGTGGAGGGAGCTTCACTCTGTGTCTGACCCCGGGAGTGTGTGATGGGACGGTGTGGAGGGAGCTTCACTCTGTGTCTGACCCCGGGAGTGTGTGATGGGACGGTGTGGAGTGAGTTTCACTCTGTGTCTGACCCCGGGAGTGTGTGATGGGACGGTGTGGAGGGAGATTCACTCTGTGTGTGCCCCGGGAGTGTGTGATGGGATAGTGTGGAGGGAGATTCACTCTGTGTCTGACCCCGGGTGTGTGTGATGGGACGGTGTGGAGGGAGTTTCACTCTGTGTCTGACCCCGGGAGTGTGTGATGGGACGGTGTGGAGGGAGATTCACTCTGTGTGTGCCCCGGGAGTGTGTGATGGGATAGTGTGGAGGGAGATTCACTCTGTGTCTGACCCCGGGAGTGTGTGATGGGACGGTATTGAGGGAGTTTCACTCTGTGTCTGACCCCGGGAGTGTGTGATGGGACTGTGTGGAGGGAGTTTTACTCTGTGTCTGACCCCGGGAGTGTGGGATGGGATGGTGTAGAGGGAGTTTCACTCTGTGTCTGACCCCGGGAGTATGTGATGGGACGGTGTGGAGGGAGTTTCACTCTGTGTCTGACCCCGGGAGTGTGTGATGGGACGGTGTGGAGGGAGATTCACTCTGTGTGTGCCCCGGGGGTGTGTGATGGGACGGTGTGGAGGGAGTTTTATTCTGACTTATCCAGGGAGTGTGCGGTGACTGTTTGTCGAGATACTGTAAGATAATAAACCTTTAATAAAAGCCTCTGAGGGTTCTGGCCCTAGTGAAACCTGGAAAACTGGTTGAACAACATATCAGACGAAACTTCACACAGGCAAACGTGAAGAAGCAAACTTAAGACACAACAAGAGATATCAGTAGGGTTGGGTGCAAGATCCCATCCCGACCTCGAATCCATAGCCCTGCTGAGAAACAGGAACAGATGCTGTCTTGGGGAGAGCACGCAGTGTGGGGGTGGAGGGGGGAGAGAACAAGCTCAGGAATAGCTGGATCACCAAGTACTCAGACACACTAAAAAACCAACTAACCAGAGGGATGGTGTAGAACAGGGGTCACCAATCTCAGCTCGTGCCATGGACTGAAGCTGTTAAGCAAGGGTCCATGGACCCCAGGTTTCTATCCCTGGTGTAGAGGGAGCTTCACTGTGTCTGACCCCGGGAGTGTGTGATGGGACTGTGTGGAGGGAGCTTCACTCTGTGTCTGACCCCGGGAGTGTGTGATGGGACGGTGTGGAGGGAGCTTCACTCGGTGTCTGACCCCGGGAGTGTGTGATGGGACGGTGTGGAGGGAGCTTCACTCTGTGTCTGACCCTGGGAGTGTGTGATGGGACGGTGTGGAGGGAGCTTCACACTGTGTCTGACCCCGGGAGTGTGTGACGGGACGGTGTGGAGGGAGCTTCACTGTGTCTGACCCCGGGAGTGTGTGATGGGTTGGTGCGGAGGGAGCTTCACTCTGTGTCTGACCCCGGGAGTGTGTGATGGGACAGTGCGGAGGGATCTTCACTCTGCTGTCAACCGGACGGGGTGTACCCCAGGCTACTGTGGGAGGTGAGAGAGATTGCTGAGCCTCTGGCGATGATCTTTGCATCAACAATGGGGACGGGAGAGGATCCAGAGGATTGGAGAGTTGTGGATGTTGTTCCCTTATTCAAGAAAGGGACTAGTGATAGCCCAGGAAATTATAGACCAGTGAGTCTTTCCTCAGTGGTTGGTAAATTGATGGAGAACCCAAGAGGCAGGATTTATGAACATCTGGAGAGGTATAATATGATTAGGAGTAGTCAGCATGGCTTTGTGAAAGGCAGGTCGTGCCTTACAAACCTGATTGAATTTTTTGAGGATGTGACTAAACACATTGATGAAGGAAGAGCAGTAGATGTAGTGTATATGGATTTCAGCAAGGCATTTGATAAGGTACCCCATGCAAGGCTTACTGAGAAACTAATGAGGCACGGGATCCAAGAGGACATTGATTTGTGGATCCAGAAGGCAAAGCGTGGTTGTAGACGGGTCATATTCTGCATGGAGGTTGGTCACCAGTGGTGTGCCTCAGGGATCTGTTCTGGGACCCCCTACTCTGTGATTTTTTTATAAATGCCTTAAATGAGGAAGTGGAGGGATGGGTTAGTAAAGGTTGGAGGTGTTGTGGATAGTGTGGAGGGTTGTCAGAGGTTACAGCGGGACATTGATAGGATGCAGAACTGGGCTGAGAAGTGGCAGATGGAGTTCAACCCAGAGAAGTGTGAAGTGGTTCATTTCGGTAGGTCAAATATGAATATAGTATTAATGGTAAGACTCTTGGCAGTGTGGAGGATCAGAGGGATCTTGGGGTCTGAGTCCATAGGACTCTCAAAGCTGCTGTGCAGGTTGACTCTGTGGTTAAGGCGGCATACGGTACATTGATCTTCATCAATCATGGGATTGAGTTTAGGAGCCGAGAGGTAATGTTGCAGCTCTTCAGGACCCTGGTCTGACCCCACTTGGAGTACTGTCCTCAGTTCTGGTCGCCTCACTACAGGAAGGATGTGGAAGCCATAGAAAGGGTGCAGAGGAGATTTACCAGGATGTTGCCTGGATTGGGGAGCACGCCTTATGAGAATAGGTTGAGCGAATTCGGCCTTTTCTCCTCGGAGCGACGGAGGATGAGAGGTGACCTGATAGAGGTGTACAAGATGATGAGAGGCATTGACCGTGTGGATAGTCACAGGCTGAAATGGCTAGCATGAGAGGGCACGGTTTTAAGGTGCTTGGAAGTAGGTACAGAGGAGATGTTAGGGGTAACTTTTTTTTTTTACGTAGAGCGAGGTGAGTGTGTGGAATGGGCTTCCGGCTGTGGTGGCAGAGGTGGAAACGATAGGGCCTTTTAAGAGACTCCTGGATGGAGACATGGAACTTAGAAAAATAGAGGGCTCTGGGCAAAGCCAAGGTAGTTCTAAGGCAGGAACATGTTCAGCACAGCTTTGTGGGCCAAAGGTCTATGCGAGACCAAACCAGAAGATGAAGATGCCTGTGATCAGTGGTGAACTGGCTGTCTTTGGGTTCAGCACAGGGGCTCGTGGATGAAAGGAGGTCTGTGATCCGTGGTGAACTGGCTGTCTTTGGGTTCAGCACAGGGGCTCGTGGATGAAAGGAGGTCTGTGATCCGTGGTGAACTGGCTGTCTTTGGGTTCAGCACAGGGGCTCGTGGATGAAAGGAGGTCTGTGATCCGTGGTGAACTGGCTGTCTTCGGGTTCAGACAGGGACTCGTGGATGAAAGGAGGTCTGTGATCCGTGGTGAACTGGCTGTCTTTGGGTTCAGACAGGGGCTCGTGGATGAAAGGAGGTCTGTGATCCGTGGTGAACTGGCTGTCTTCGGGTTCAGACAGGGACTCGTGGATGAAAGGAGGTCTGTGATCCGTGGTGAACTGGCTGTCTTCGGGTTCAGACAGGGACTCGTGGATGAAAGGAGGTCTGTGATCCGTGGTGAACTGGCTGTCTTCGGGTTCAGACAGGGACTCGTGGATGAAAGGAGGTCTGTGATCCGTGGTGAACTGGCTGTCTTCGGGTTCAGACAGGGGCTCGTGGATGAAAGGAGGTCTGTGATCCGTGGTGAACTGGCTGTCTTCGGGTTCAGACAGGGACTCGTGGATGAAAGGAGGTCTGTGATCCGTGGTGAACTGGCTGTCTTTGGGTTCAGACAGGGACTCGTGGATGAAAGGAGGTCTGTGATCCGTGGTGAACTGGCTGTCTTTGGGTTCAGACAGGGACTCGTGGATGAAAGGAGGTCTGTGATCCGTGGTGAACTGGCTGTCTTTGGGTTCAGACAGGGACTCGTGGATGAAAGGAGGTCTGTGATCCGTGGTGAACTGGCTGTCTTTGGGTTCAGACAGGGACTCGTGGATGAAAGGAGGTCTGTGATCCGTGGTGAACTGGCTGTCTTTGGGTTCAGACAGGGGCTCGTGGATGAAAGGAGGTCTGTGATCCGTGGTGAACTGGCTGTCTTCGGGTTCAGACAGGGGCTCGTGGATGAAAGGAGGTCTGTGATCCGTGGTGAACTGGCTGTCTTTGGGTTCAGACAGGGGCTCGTGGATGAAAGGAGGTCTGTGATCCGTGGTGAACTGGCTGTCTTTGGGTTCAGACAGGGACTCGTGGATGAAAGGAGGTCTGTGATCCGTGGTGAACTGGCTGTCTTTGGGTTCAGCACAGGTTTGTACAGAGGAGACAGGGGCTCGTGGATGAAAGGAGGTCTGTGATCCGTGGTGAACTGGCTGTCTTTGGGTTCAGCACAGGTTTGTACAGAGGAAACAGGGGCTCGTGGATGAAAGGAGGTCTGTGATCCGTGGTGAACTGGCTGTCTTTGGGTTCAGCACAGGTTTGTACAGAGGAAACAGGGGCTCGTGGATGAAAGGAGGTCTGTGATCCGTGGTGAACTGGCTGTCTTTGGGTTCAGACAGGGGCTCGTGGATGAAAGGAGGTCTGTGATCCGTGGTGAACTGGCTGTCTTTGGGTTCAGACAGGGACTCGTGGATGAAAGGAGGTCTGTGATCCGTGGTGAACTGGCTGTCTTTGGGTTCAGACAGGGACTCGTGGATGAAAGGAGGTCTGTGATCCGTGGTGAACTGGCTGTCTTTGGGTTCAGACAGGGACTCGTGGATGAAAGGAGGTCTGTGATCCGTGGTGAACTGGCTGTCTTTGGGTTCAGCACAGGTTTGTACAGAGGAGACAGGGGCTCGTGGATGAAAGGAGGTCTGTGATCCATGGTGAACTGGCTGTCTTTGGGTTCAGCACAGGTTTGTACAGAGGAGACAGGGGCTCGTGGATGAAAGGAGGTCTGTGATCCGTGGTGAACTGGCTGTCTTTGGGTTCAGACAGGGGCTCGTGGATGAAAGGAGGTCTGTGATCCGTGGTGAACTGGCTGTCTTTGGGTTCAGACAGGGACTCGTGGATGAAAGGAGGTCTGTGATCCGTGGTGAACTGGCTGTCTTTGGGTTCAGACAGGGACTCGTGGATGAAAGGAGGTCTGTGATCCGTGGTGAACTGGCTGTCTTTGGGTTCAGCACAGGTTTGTACAGAGGAGACAGGGGCTCGTGGATGAAAGGAGGTCTGTGATCCGTGGTGAACTGGCTGTCTTTGGGTTCAGCACAGGTTTGTACAGAGGAGACAGGGGCTCGTGGATGAAAGGAGGTCTGTGATCCGTGGTGAACTGGCTGTCTTTGGGTTCAGACAGGGGCTCGTGGATGAAAGGAGGTCTGTGATCCGTGGTGAACTGGCTGTCTTTGGGTTCAGCACAGGTTTGTACAGAGGAGACAGGGGCTCGTGGATGAAAGGAGGTCTGTGATCCGTGGTGAACTGGCTGTCTTTGGGTTCAGCACAGGTTTGTACAGAGGAGACAGGGGCTCGTGGATGAAAGGAGGTCTGTGATCCGTGGTGAACTGGCTGTCTTTGGGTTCAGACAGGGGCTCGTGGATGAAAGGAGGTCTGTGATCCGTGGTGAACTGGCTGTCTTTGGGTTCAGACAGGTTTGTACAGAGGAGACAGGGGCTCGTGGATGAAAGGAGGTCTGTGATCCGTGGTGAACTGGCTGTCTTTGGGTTCAAACAGGGGCTCGTGGATGAAAGGAGGTCTGTGATTCGTGGAGCTCTGCAGGGATACAAGCCGGGACCTCGACTGTCTGCGATGGATACAAATGACCTGGATGGAAATGTCGATGAGTGGGTGAGTTCATTTGCAGACGACACCAAGACAGTTGGAGTTGTGGGTTGCGTAGAAGACTGCCAGAGAGATCAGTGCAATATAGATCAGCTGCAGACATGGGCAGAGAAACGGCAGATGCATTTTAACCCAGACAAGCATGGGGTGTTGCCCCTCGGTAGGGCAAATGCACAGAGACAAGCACACTATCCAGGGGAAGGCCCTTAACCGTTGCTGAGCAGGGGAATCTTCGGATCCAAGTCCATAGCCCCTTTAAAGTGGCCGCACAGGTCGATGGGGTAGTTGAGAAGGCTTATGGAGTGTTTGCTTTGAGTTGAGTTCAAAAGTGAGGAGGTAATGTGGCAACTTTATAAAAGTCAGGCGAGACCATACCTGGAGCATTGCGTACAGTTCTGGTCGCCCCACTATAGGAGGGACGTTGAGGTTTCAGAGGGGATACAGAAGAGGTTTCACCAAGATGCTGCCTGGTTTAGAGGGCCTGTGCTATCACGAGAGGCTGGACAAACTCGGGTTGTTTTCTCTGGAGTGTCGGAGGCCGAGGGGAGATCTGATAGAGGTTCACAAGATTATGAGAGGAATGAATAGATTATCTGTTTCACAGGATTGAAATGTCTAACACCAGAGGGCATGCATTATAGACAGTAGGTGCAGGAGTAGGCCATTCGGCCCTTCAAGCCAGCACCGCCATTCACTGTGATCATGGCTGATCATCCACGATCAGTACCCCGTTCCTGCCTTCTCCCCATATCCCTTGACTTTGCTATCTTTAAGAGTTCTACCTAACTCTTTCTTGAAAGCATCCAGAGAATTGGCCTCCACTGCCTTCTGAGGCAGAGCATTCCACAGATCCACAACTCTCTGGGTGAAAAAGTTTTTCCTCAACTCCGTTCTAAATGGCCTACCCCCTTATTCTTAAACTGTGGCCTCTGGTTCTGGACTCCCCCAACATCGGGAACATGGTTCCTGCATTGAAGGTGAGGGGGGTAGGTTCAAGGGGGATGTGAGTGGTGGCTGCCTGGAATGTCGGTAGAGGCACACACATTGGAGGCTTTTAAGAGACGCAAATATAAGGAAGATGGAGGGATATGGACATGGAGAGATTAGTGTTTGAGTGCGTTTGATTTGCTTTTTAAGCTGGTTCAGCCCAACACTGTGGGCTGAATGGCCTTTTCCTGTGCAGTTCTATGCCTGCTCCAGGAAGCGTGCAGAGGGTTGCTTGAACCTGGGAGACCAGTTGAGCAGCGGGGCGGGTGGGGCCGTGCACGGGCAGACTGGAGACTCGGGAAAGTCACATCAGGAGCCCGCCCGCCCTCGCCTGGCATGCTGCTCATCTTGTTCCCCAGGCTGGGCGCTCACGGTCCCAGGGCGACCTCCGATGCAGAACAGCGGCACCGAGAAACGGGTTGAAGCGCACCCAACCCAAAACGCCGAAGGGAGCCAGCAAATCGCAGAGGAATAAATAGTCGACATTTCGGTCCCCCCAGCGGCGTGGCAGGTGGAGCTGTCCCCCTCAGAGTGCCGGAGATTGGGGTTCAACCCCCACCTCTGGTGCCCCCCTGTGCCACTCTCCCCCTGACAGTGTCTCTGATTTAATTGCCCCTCAACAGCTTGAGGGAGGGGTGAAATTGGGGGTGGGAATTGATGGGGATGGGAGGGATGAAATGAGTTTGGTGGAAGAGGTTGCCGTGACTGTCAGAATTAAACCATTTGCCCGATCAATCCTGGCTGATTTATTATCCCTCCCAACCCCATTCTTCTGCCTTTGCCCCATAACCCCCAACACCCTGACTAATCAAGACTATCAACCTCCGCTTTAAATATACCAGCGACTTGGCATCCACTCTGCCTGTAGTAATTTATTCACCTTCCAGCTAAAGAAATTCCTCCTCATTTCTGATCTAAGGAAACGTCCTTGTATTCTGAGACTGTGCCCCCGGTCCTCGAGGAAACCACCTCTCCATTTCCGTGCTACCTATCTCAACAGGCCTTACGATTTGCATTTGCTGCATTGCATTCCCCACAGATTCTCCACCCCTCAATAAAGACATTGATGGCTGACACGAACATGAAGTGTTCTGTTTCCTTCCTTACATCCCTACGCAAGGGTGGATATAATGAGATTTTCTGCAACAAAAAGAAGTGGACGAGGGCAGGGTTAGACTCGACAGGCCAGAGGGCCCAGCTCTGCATTGCACAACCCATCATGTATTTCTCAAAGAGAGCAGAACATTTGCAAAACTATTTCTCCCTCTGACGACCTGCCCAGGAACTGATTCCGTTAAGAGCTGAGTCACTCAGCACAGATAACACCCATCCAGTGTGTCCCAACCCTCTCCCGTCCGCAGCCCTCCCACTGGCGTTACCAAGCAGTCCGGGGTTACCAAGGGAAATCCAGAGCTCGGGACCCAGATTCCCAATCTCGCCCCCCCCCCCCCAGGAAATGGGAAGACCCTCACCCTACATATCTCAGCTCAGCCTCCAGATCCAATGGGAGTGAATGGGAAGGGGTGGGGACCCATTGGGAGTGTGGACGGTGGGAGTGAATGGGAAGGGGTGGGGACCCATTGGGAGTGTGGACGGTGGGAGTGAATGGGAAGGGGTGGGGTCCCATTGGGAGTGTGGACAGTGGGAGTGAATGGGAAAGGGTGGGGACCCATTGGGAGTGTGGACGGTGGGAGTGAATGGGAAGGGGTGGGGTCCCATTGGGAGTAGGAACGATGGGAGTGAATGGGAAGGGGTGGGGGACCCATTGGGAGTGCAGATGGTGGGGGTGAATGGGAAGGGGTGGGGTCCCATTGGGACTGAATGGGAAGGGGTGGGGTCCCATTGGGACTGAATGGGAAGGGGTGGGGTCCCATTGGGACTGAATGGGAAGGGGTGGGGTCCCATTGGGACTGAATGGGAAGGGGTGGGGTCCCATTGGGACTGAATGGGAAGGGGTGGGGTCCCATTGGGACTGAATGGGAAGGGGTGGGGTCCCATTGGGACTGAATGGGAAGGGGTGGGGTCCCATTGGGACTGAATGGGAAGGGGTGGGGTCCCATTGGGACTGAATGGGAAGGGGTGGGGTCCCATTGGGACTGAATGGGAAGGGGTGGGGTCCCATTGGGACTGAATGGGAAGGGGTGGGGTGCCATTGGGACTGAATGGGAAGGGGTGGGGTGCCATTGGGACTGAATGGGAAGGGGTGGGGTCCCATTGGGACTGAATGGGAAGGGGTGGGGTCCCATTGGGACTGAATGGGAAGGGGTGGGGTCCCATTGGGACTGAATGGGAAGGGGTGGGGTCCCATTGGGACTGAATGGGAAGGGGTGGGGTCCCATTGGGACTGAATGGGAAGGGGTGGGGTCCCATTGGGACTGAATGGGAAGGGGTGGGTCCCATTGGGAGTGAATGGGAGGGGGTGGGGTCCCATTGGGAGTGTGGACGGCGGGAGTGAATGGGAAGGGGTGAGGTCCCATTGGGAGTGAATGGGAAGGGATGGGGTCCCATTGGGAGTGAATGGGAAGGGGTGGGGTCCCATTGGGAGTGAAAACCCGAGCAGGGGAAGGTTTGAAGTAGTAACCTACCGAGGGGAGGAGGCTACTCAACCAGCACAGGCATCACTTTCCCAACACCAGACCTGCTTGCTTCCCTCCCTCCAGTGACCTCGTCGCCTTCGCTCACCCAGCTGGGGTACCCACCTGCCCCCAGCTGAGGCGGTGAATAATCCCTCGTGCCCACCGTGAGTCCCAATTCCTCATGGGTGGGGGGGGGGAGGGGGAGAGTGGTGTGTAACACCGGCCTCAAATTTCCAGTACACCCCAACCCCTGGTGAATCTGGGTAAACTGAGTGAGGAGGCCCGAGGCAAATTAACCCTCTTCCACCTTCAGATCCCACTAGTGCCCATGGGTTGGGGAAGGGTCTCAGGATCGCACTGTGGCCCGTGGCCCCCAAGGAAAGAGCCGGGGCTCTTGGTTTAACCGTCCACCGTGCAGCATTCCCGAGACGTTCCGGCGGGAATGCACCAAACCTGGGCCAGGGTCCAGGCCGAGGGAGGGGATGTCAACAGAGGCTCTTGGACATCATCACTCACACAGCCCTCCGCAGGCGCGAGATCAAAGAATCCCAGGAATCTGTGGGAACCTCAGAGAATCTTCCACAAGGACAGCAGTGGGAACCGGCTCACGGACACAAGGCAGTCGCTCCCTGCTCTCTGTTCCAAACCCCACCACCCCCCCTTCCCAGTTCCTTGATTTACCCCCTCACTCCCCACCCCCTTACACCCATTACACCCCCTCCTCAGTAACTCCGAATTACTCTTCACTCCCCACTAATCCTACACCCCCCCACTCCTCACCAATCACCAATCCACCCCTCCTCCCCTCAGTTCCCCGTTACCCCCTCACCCATCTGTCTCCCTTCAGCCTCCCCGCACCATTCCCCCTCTCACAATTAACCCCAACCTGCCCCCCTCCAGCTACGTTAGATAACCAGCACACTCAGCCCCTTTCGCCTCTCACCTTCCTCCCCCTTAACCCCCACCCGCTCCCCTTCCTCATTTCCCCCGCCCCCACCCTCTCTCGGATTCTCTCTTCTTAACCCTCCCACCCCCGGGCCGCTTGTGTTTGCAACCGAATACCCATTCCCTTTTTTGGCACTGGGTTAGCAACGGGGGTGACGAGAGGGAGGGAGGGCAGTGGGTGATGGAGGAGGGAAGGGAGAAGCTCGGAGGGTATGGGACAGAGGGCAATGCTGGGAACCTTTCCCCCCCCTCCCCTCCGGCCCGCACCCATACAGCCCCGCCAGCACGGAGAACCAGCAAACCCCCCCCCCCCAAACTTCTGATAGCGACCCATCCCTGACATTTTGTGTTCTGGGAGGAACAACACTCCCCGAAACCGGCACTCCTCCTCCCCACGCCGAACCGGGGCAGCCCCGGCCTGGGAAACGGCGCCCCCGAGCCGAGGAGAAAACTTTTTTTTTCTCCTCTCAAAACTTTCGAAGAGCTTTGCAAAACTTTCCCAGCCAGCGTGCACCTGTCGGGTGGGGAGTGTGGTGGGAGGGAGCGGGGCTGCCTCTCCTTTGCGGAGCCCCCGCCCCGGATTCTTACCTCGTCCCACTTGATAAACTTGCTTCCTTTCTTCAGCGTTTCGTGAACGGTCACTGGCTTCAACTGCAGTGCGTGAACCCCGGGGCGAGCTCCGGCCATCGTCCCTCCTCCAGCGGCCCCTCGACCGGGCTCCCACCGCCGCTGGGAGGAGAGGGGGGGCAAGGAGAAGTTGGAAGTTACCGCTCCTCTCCACTAAAGTCGCTCAGGCTCTCTGCATGTTGGGAGAGGCGGCCGAGGCTGCCCTGTCAATCGGGCTCTGCCCGCCCACTCGCCCTTAAAGGGGCAGCGCGTCCGCGCTCCGGATGGTGAGGGGTAAAATGAGGAGAGTGAAATATGGAAGAGGGCTCGGAGGGTGGAGGTAGGTGGGAGTGGGGAGGGGTCGGGTAGGTGGGAGAGGGGAGAAGTGAAAGAGGGAGGGGTGGAGTTAAGAAGGAGGGTAGGACGGGGATGGAGAGGGAGGGGGAAGGGGGAGTGTGAGATAAATGGGAGAGGGGTGGAGGTGTGGGGCAAGGGAAGGGGTACGAGTGGGGGAGGCGAGGTGTGAGAAAAATGGGAGAGGGGTGGAGGTGTGGGGAAGGGGGAAGGGGGTAGAGTGGGGATGGGATAGGTGAGGGTGATGGTGGGGAAGGGGATGGGGAGAGGGGATGGGGAGAGGGGGTGGGGAAGGGGATAGGGAGGGGGATAGGGGGAAGGGGAGGGGGATAGGGGGAAGGAGATGGGGGGATGGGGAGGGGATATGGAGAGGGGGTGGGGAAGGGGATGGGGAGATGGGGATGGGGATAGGGGGAGGGGATGGGTGGGGAGGGGGAAGGGGATGGGGAAGGGGGTACAAGGTGTGGGATAGGGGAAGGGGGTAAGGGGGTGGGGAGGAAGATAGGGGATGGGGAGGTGGATGGGGTGGGGTGGGGAGGGGGAGGTGTAAGGGTGGGGATGGGGGTTAGGGGAAGGGGGTAGGGGTGGGGAGGGGGATAGGGAAGGGTGATGGTGGGGAAGGGGATATGGAGATGGGGATGGGGAAGGGGGTACAGGGTGTGGGATAGGGGAAGGGGGTGTGGGGGTGGGGAGGAAGATAGGGGATGGGGAGGTGGATGTGTGGGGAGTGTGATGGGGAGGGGGATGGGTGGGGAGTGTGATGGGGGGGATAGGGGATTGGGATAGGGAGATGGGGTGGGGAGGGGGATAGGGGAAGGGGATGGGTGGGGAGGGGGATAGGGGATGGGGAGGGGGAAGGGGGTGGGGTGGGTTGTAGGGGAAGGGGAGGGTGTAGTGGGTAGGGGAGGAGGAAGGGAGAGGAGGGGTGAGAGGGAGAGAAGAGGGAGGGAGGGAGGAGTGGAGTGGAAATAGTGGAGGGAGGGAGAGGGTTGAGGAGAAGGGGATTGTGGGTGAAGGATGAGAGAGTGTAGTGGGGGAGGTGAAGCAGGCAGTAAGGGTCAGCATGCGCTATATTAGGTCACACACATACACACGCAAAGACGTCATGAAATCTGTTCTGCACAACAGGAAAAAAACTATAAATCGTAATAAATAATATATATTTTTTTAAAATCCTTATACCTGTGAATCTGTGGACTTTGTTGCCACAGACGGCTGTGGAGGCCAAGTCAATGGGTGTAGTTAAAGTCAATAGGTCACTAATGTGTGAGGCTGTCAAAGGTTACAGGAAGAAGACAGGAGAATGGGGTGTGAGAGGGATCATAAATCAGCCACGAGAATGGCAGAGCGGACTCGATGGGCTGAATGGCCTTATTCTGCTCCTATGGCTTATGGACTTGTAGATATAACTGAACAACACACAGGAATGTGAAACAATTCCCTCAAGTACATGCACAACTCCTTACAGCATTTCAAACACGTAGAGAGGCAAATATGCAAGAGTACGTGCAGATATAAGACACACACAGAGAGGTTGTGAATCACAGTTCCCCGCAGCGCACGAGGAGGGATTCTCTCACTTCTGACTCCAACATCAACCCTGCCCCGAGGTGCCTTCAGTCGGAACGGGGCCTTCCCAAAGCACTGCTCCTGTGTCCCGGCTGTGTACAGAGCAATTGGTAACCTTTCTGTTCGGAGGGGGCAGTCGAGGGGAGGGAGATGAGGTTGATACCGAGTTGGCAGAGGCACCATTTCGCTGATTTCAGACTGTCCCACGATGGGAATTTTGGTGACTGTCAAGGGGCCCCTTCACCGCCCTTCCCACAGCAAAAGCACTCGTCATAGAAGAGGAGGCTATTTGTCCCTTCATTTCACCACTGGCCCTTTGAAAGCACCACCACCCCCCCCCCCCAGCCTGGTTCACCCACCCTTTCCCCCACTCCCGTTCAATTCCCCTGCGGAAGTTCCATACTTTCGGACTCCGAATCAAAACAATTCGCTGCGGGGAAACGTTCCCCGATTCGCCCCCCCCCCCCTTGTTGGATCGCCACGTCCCCCTGAAATCCCCCAATGCCCCGACTTAATCTGCTCTGAACCTGCTCTGCTCCGGGGGCGGTGGGGCAGGTGAGAAGCCCCTAGCTCCCCCAGTGTCATTACATCAAGCTGCCCCCAAAAACCTTCACACTCTTCTACTTGCAATCCCTAATGTGGGAATAGGTTGAGTGATAGATAGATAGATAGATACTCTATTCATCCCCAAGGGGAAATTCAACATTTTTCCAGTGTCCCATACACTTATTGTAGCAAAACTAATTACATACAGTATTTAACTCAGTATAAATATGATATGCATCTAAAATCACCCTCCCAAAAAGCATTAATAAATAGCTTTTAAAAAGTTCTTAAATAGTTTACTAAAGTGCATTGAGTGGTAACTTAAGCTCAGTCCTAACCCCGGCACTTTAACATGTCTTGCCCCTGGTGGTTGAATTGTAGAGCCGAATGGCGTTGGGGAGCGACGGAGGATGAGAGGTGACCTGACTGAGGTGTACAAGATGATGAGAGGCATTGATCGTGTGGATATTCAGAGGCTTTTTCCCGGGGCTGAAATGGCTGCCACAAGAGGACACAGGTTTAAGGTGCTGGGGAGTAGGTACAGAGGGGATGTCAGGGGTAAGTTTTTCACTCAGAGAGTGGTGAGTGTGTGGAATGGGCTGCCGGCGATGGTGGTGGAGGCGGATACGATAGGGTCTTTTAAGAGACTCTTAGATAGGTACACGGAGCTTAGGAACTTAAAGGGCTACACGGTAGGGAAATTCTAGGCAGTTTCTGGAGGTTAAATGGTCAGCACAGCATTGTGGAACATTTCAATGTTCTATATACTGTGTCTGGGAGAGCAAATGTCCAGAGGAACATGCGTTAAACCGGCTGGCGGTGCCAACATTCACTGATTCCCGTCACTCTCTGCGAGGAGTTTGCACGCTCTCCTGCTGACCGCGTGGGTTTTCCCCCGGGCGCCCCCAGTTCCTCCCACAGTCCAGAGACGGACAGACCAAGGTTAGAGGTTAATTGACGTCGAAAACATATCGAAGGGTCTCGGACTGAGACGCCGACTCTTTACTCCTCTCCACAGACGCTGCCCAGCCTGCTGAGCTCCTCCAGCACTTTGTCTGTGTGGGTGTTGCTCTGGATTTCCAGCGTCTGCAGATCTTCTTTTGCTATACATTTTTTAAAATGTTTTAAATAAATAAATGCTAATATATGTTGGTATTTTGTTGCGTATCCATGCATGACTTCATTCTAAATATAAACATTTACTCTTTATAGTTAGGATCATAGAACAGTCCAGCACGGAAACAGGCCCTTTGGCCCATCTAGTCCCCGCTGGACCATTTCAGCTGCCTACTCCCATCGGCCTGCTCCGGGACCACGGCCCTCCATCCCCCTCCCATCCGTGTGCCTATCCAAACTTCTCTGAAACATTGAAATCGAGCTCGCAACCACCACTTGCACTGGCATCTCATCCCAAACTCTCACCACCCTCTGAGTGAAGAAGTTTCCCCTCACGTTCCCCTTCAACTTTTCACCTTTCACCCTTAACCCATGACCTCTGGCTGTAGTCCCACCCAACCTCAGTGGAAAAATCCTGCTTGTATTTACCCTATCTATGCCCCTCATAATTTTGTATACCTCTATCAAATCTCCCCTCAATCTTCTACGCTCCAAGGAATGAAGTCCTAACCTTTTCAATCCTCAAGACCCGGCAATGTCCTTGTAAATTTTCTCTGCACTCTTTCAAACTTATTTACTTCTTTCCTGCAGTTAGGTGACCGACATGATTGTTTAATGTGTTTTTTGTTGACCAACAGACCGCAACAAATTCTTAATGCGTGTAAATGTGTGCGGCAGATAAAACTGACCCTCTTTTAATATTTAAAATACATCTTTCCGGGATTAATTTAGTCAGCGATCTCGGTCAGAATGAACGAGCCGGGCCGAATGGTCTGTACAACTGGAATTCACTCACCACCGGACAGAATAGAGTAATCTGTGTAATCTCCTCTGGACTGTTTTCAGCGAAACAGAATCCTTCTTTAAACAGATTTCGCGGACCGGACTGGGCTCTGTCACTGACACGTCAGGGCTGGGATTTATCCCCCTGGCAGTTTTCAAAGACATTCCAAACGCAGAGACCCCATCCGCTCCGGAGAATCTTTGGTGAGACCATCCACAAATAATCTTCGTTACGTCAGCTGATGAAGCCTCTGGGGCTTCCTACCCTGAGCAGGAGGGAGTTACAGAGACGGGGAAGGGTGTGGGGTCGGAGGGGGTTACAGAGACAGGGAAGGGTGTGTGACCGGAGGGGATTACAGAAATGGGGAGGGGTGTGGGGCCGGAGGGGGTTACAGAGACGGGGAGGGGTGTGTGACCGGTCACAGAAATGGGGAGGGGTGTGGGGCCGGAGGGGGTTACAGAGATGGGGAAGGGTGTGGGGTCGGAGGGGGTTACAGAGACAGGGAAGGGTGTGGGGCCGGAGGGGATTACAGAAATGGGGAGGGGTGTGGGGCCGGAGGGGGTTACAGAGACGGGGAAGGGTGTGGGACCGGAGGGGATTACAGAAATGGGGAGGGGTGTGGGGCCGGAGGGGGTTACAGAGATGGGGAAGGGTGTAGGGACCGGAGGGGGTTACAGGGACGGGGAGGGGTGTAGGAACCGGAGGGGGTTACAGGGACGGGGAGGAGTGTGGGGCCGGAGGGGATTACAGAGACGAGGAGGGGTGTAGGGGTCGGAGGGGGTTACAGAGACAGGGAGGGGTGTAGGGGTCAGTGGGGGTTACAGAGATGGGGAGGGGTGTAGGGGCCGGAGGGGGTTACAGAGACGGGGAAGGGTGTAGGGGCCAGAGGGGATTACAGAGACGGGGAGGGGTGTGGGGCCAGAGGGGGTTACAGAGACAGGGAGGGTTGTGGGGCCGGAGGGGGTTACAGAGACGGGGAAGGGTGAGGGACCAGAGGGGGTTACAGAGACGGGGAAGGGTGTAGGGGTCGGAGGGGGTTACAGAGACGGGGAGGGGTGTGGGGCCGGAGGGGGTTACAGAGACTAGGAGGGGTGTAGGGGTCAACAGGGGTTACAGAGATGGGGAGGGGTGAGGGACCGGAGAGGGTTACAGAGACAGGGAGGGGTGTAGGGGTCAGAGGGGGTTACAGAGACGGGGAGGGGTGTATGGGTCGGAGGGGGTTACAGAGACAGGGAAGGGTGAGGGACCAGAGGGGGTTACAGAGACAGGGAGGGGTGTAGGGGTCAGAGGGGGTTTACAGAGATGGGGAGGGGTGTAGGGGCCGGAGGGGGTTACAGAGACGGGGAAGGGTGTAGGGGTGAGTGAGGGTGAAGTGATGGGAAAGTTGGACAAGGGGGAGGGTACGGGGTGTGGGGTTGGGATTTATAAACCCCCTCTAGGGGCGGAGTGAGGTGTGTGGAGGGAGAGGGAGGGAAGTGAGTCTGGACTGGTTACCATGGCGACGTGTCGTGATTTCTCCACGCCCCCTCCCACCGGTTCTCCGGGACCTTCTATCCCATCCGTGGCCGGCTAGCGCCACCTCCTGGCGGGCGGGGGAACGGCAGCGTCGCGGCTCCTCGGCATCCTCGAATGCGGGAACGAAGTTCCTCACTGCTGAGGGAGCGCCGGAGTGTCAGGGAGCAAAGGGGCTGTTGAAATTCCGTTTGGCCGCCGGTGACCCGTGGCGACCGCTACCTTTTTACTTTGTAGGTCCCTGGATGAGGGAGTTGATGGTTTTGTTGGCCAAGTTTGCAGAGGAGACAAAGATAGGCGGAGGGGCAGGTAGTGTTGAGGAAGCCGGGAGTTTACAGACTGTCTTGGACAGATCGAGAGGATGGGCAAAGAACTGGGGGATGGAATACAGTGTGGGGGGAGTTGTATGGTCACGCACTTTGTCAGAAGGAATAAAGGCCTGGACTATTTTCTAAATGGAGAGAAAATTTAAAAATCTGCGCAGCAAATGGACTTGGGAGTCCTCGTGGAGGATTCCCTGAAGGTTAACTTTCAGGTTGAGTCAGCGGTGAGGAAGGCAAATGGAATATTAGCCTTGATTTCGGGAGGATTGGAATATAAAAGCAGAGATTGAGACTTTATAAGGCACTGGTCAGACGGCACCATTGTGGGCAGTTTTGGGGGGCCCCCCCCCTCAAAGAGGTTGTGCTGGCATTGGAGAGGGGCCAGAGGAGGTTCGCGACAGTGATGCGGGGAATGAAAGGGTTAACGTACGAGGAGGGTTTAGTGCCTCCGGGCCTGGACTCGCTGGATCTCGGTGAAACCTATCAAACATCGAAAGGCCGAGATGGGGTGGCGGTGGAGAGGGTGTTTCCGAAAGTGGGGACCAGAGGGCAGGGCCTCAGACGAGGGGACAGAGATGAGGAGGAATTTCTACAGGTGATTTAAACTCAGGGCTGGCTCTCCTCGACGTTCACTCGTCCTGCTCCGGCTGGGGTTCTGCTGGGCTTCGTGTCTGAGGACTGACATTCACTCTGAATGTTACTCGCTCACTTTTAATCTTTTTTTTTACTGCGTTTAACTCTCCGCACGTTGGGTGCTTGACGATCTCTCCTTTAATGGGTCCTTTCAGGTTTCTTTTGTGGCTGCCTGTCGGTGGGCAAATCTCAAGGTTGCATAACTTATAATAAATGTACTTAGAACTTCTTTGGCCAGAGGTCCGTGAATCTGTGGAAATCATTGCCACAGACTGCTGAGGCATATATGCCCAGAGACCAAGTCACTGGTTGTACGTAAAGTGGAGCTTGATAGGCACTTGATTAGCCAGGGTGTCGAAGGTCACCGGGAGAATGGGGACTGGAGGGGTAGTAAGCCAGGCATGCAGCAGACCGGATGGGCCGAATGGCCTGATTCTGCTCCTATGCTTTGCTGGTGCTCTGAGCATTGTGGGAACGTCACGCGATACATTGGCGACACCCGCGGGCTGCCCCCCTCAACCATCCTCTGGTCGTGTCGGCTGCTAACGCAAATGCTATATCTCAGGGCGTGCGTCCCTGTGCCTGCGAGGTATACATAGCTCAACCCGGCGACCAGGCCTGAGGTAACAAATTCCACAAATCCACCACCCTCGGGTTAAAGATGTCACGACGGTCGGGTGTGGACCAAGTGCGGGGCGGGGGGGGGGGGGCACCGAAGCGGGTCGATAGCTCGCAGACCAACGCCAGCAGAGTTAGAGGGAAAAGCAAACGGTAAACACGAGGCCGAACGGGGCCGCGAACCAAAACTCTCAGATGGAAAACGGAGCCAACGCTGCGGCTGAAAGGAATAACTGAATTTGAAACGAATACCGCCAGTCTTCGCAATCAGTTGACTCGACAGTCCCATTTCTCGGGCGGGGCCGAATGCAGGCAGGCAGCGAAACGCTGCTGTGCTTTGCTCGAGTCTCGACAAGTGCTACGATGACAAGAAACACACAAAATGACAGAGTTCTACATCATAAGTCCAAAAAGTAATATAATGAATATTAATTACCCAATAATGAAATCTAAAGTTTGGTAAAGCCAGTCCTCCATCATTTTTTTTGGTTTTTGCAATAAAAGTTTATTCACTCCAGAGCTTTTGTTATTCCAAACATAAGACAAAATCAGAGAATCTATTTTATCAAAGAATGTTTTTGGAACAAAAGAGGGAACTGCTTGAAACATACATAAAAATTTCAGTAGAATAACCATTTTTATAGATAGCATTTACTTGACCTATCAATGACATCGACATAGGCGACAATTTAGAAAGCGCCTGTTGAGTATATTCAATCAAGGGAGAGAAATTATACCTAGATAGGTCTTTAAAATTTTTAGCAATTTTGATACCAAGGTAAGTGAAATGGTTTTTGGCAATATTAAAAGATATTTGATCGGAATAATTATTGATAGGAAATAATTCACTTTTATGTAAATTGCGATATAGCACTTTGCGTACTGTATTTGCTACCCTTATTGATTCTGCATCCCTAAGGCAGCGATAATTGCTCTGCAGGCTGCAAAATTGTCTTATCATCGGCCTGCCCTTCCTGACAGTCTGACTGCACACTATCTTTGCTTTATTACCATCCGCCCTATGAGTGCCTGCACTCCAGTTCCCCGCCCCCCCCCCCCCCCCCGGCCGAGTTAGTTTAAGCCTTCCGCAACAGCTCGAACAAACCCGCCCGCCGGAATATTGGGCCCCCCCCCCTGGGTTCAGGTGCAACCCGCCGCTTTAGAACAGGTCATCCCTCCCGCCCCCCAGAAGAGATCCCAATGATCCAAGAACCTGAGGCCCTGCCCCCCCCCCCCGCGCCAATTCTCAGCCAGGCACTTATCTGCCCAATCTACCCGCACCGGCACAGGCAGCAATGCAGAAATTACTACCCAGGAGGTCCTGCTTCCCAGCTTTCTGCCCCGCTCGATAAATTCTCTCTTCAGGACCTCATAAGCTTTTCCTTCCTGTGTCATCGGTACCAATACGTACCAGGACATCTTGCTGCTCTCCCTCCCTCGCCAAAGTGCTGTGGACACGATCTGAGACGTCCCTGACCCTGGCACCTGGGAGGCAACTTACCATCCGGGAGTCCCGTTCACGTCCACAGAATCTCCTGTCTGTTCCCCTCACTATCGAGCCCCCTATCCCCACCACTCCCCTCTTCTCCCTCTTTCCCTTCTGCACCGCGGACCCACGCTCGGTGCCTGTAACCTGGTCTCCATGACCATCCCCTGGTAGGGGAATCACCCCGCCCCCTCCCACCTCAACGACAGCATCCAAAGTGGCATACTTATTCTTGAGGGGGCGCTCAGTGCTAACCGCCCCCTTTCCGTTTCTCCTGACCGTCACCCAGCTGCCCGCCTCCCGCAACTTCAGGGCGTCCGCTCCCCCGATGATCTCCTCGCTCTCCCGTACAAGCCGGACACCGGCCTTCAAGGAGCGCAAGTCTCCCAGGTCTCCAGCATCCGGAATGAAGAACGCACAGCGGCGTTTGGAGTACCCTAAGCACCCCCAACACAGTAAAGAAAAGGGGGAAACTAACAGAAATATACCCAGAACTGAGGCCTCTTCCGAGCCCAAGCCCTCTCACCACTGGCCCGCTCCCAAAATGCCCTTCTCTCCTTTTATTTACTCCTCTCTGCCACTGACCGGGCCTCCAGATTGACACTGAGGGCCCGCGAAGCTCCCCTTTTGAACGAGCGCCGCCGAACCGCGGGGAACCTCCTCGCTGTGCGCTGCTCCCGCCGCTGACTGGGCGTAGAGGTGGATTGTGAGGTCAGGGGGGGCCACCTCGTCTCACCAGAGGGCGAGTCAATTCTCTTACAACGCCCTGTCAATGTGGAGTCTGCCGTTCTGTCGCCCCCCACCCCGCATCGATAGGATGCTTTCTGCCGAACTGACTGCTGTTGGTGCGCGTCGACTGGACGGCCTTGAATCCGGGAGGCTGCGACCAGCCCGGGCAGAGGGCAGGGCGCGCTGGGCCTCGATCAGACTGTGCGGGAGCCGCAGCCTAAGAGGCCAGAGTGGGATAGAGAGCGGGCATCGAAGCCAATCAGAATCAGACTTATGATCAGTAACGTACATTGTGGAATTTGTTGTTCTGTGCTGGGAGTTTCATACAATACATAAAAAATACTCTAAGTTACAATCGGGACTATATATTGTGGGCAGTGATGACAATATTGATTTCAACATGATAGGGAGACAGTCTGAGGTAACACACACAAAATGCTGGTGGAACGCAGCAGGCCAGGCAGCATCTATAGGGAGAAGCGCTGTTGACATCTTGGGCCGAAGCCTGAAACATTTACTGTTCTTCCTCCTATAGATGCTGCCTGGCCTGCTGCGTTCCACCAGCATTTTGTGTGCGAACACGAAGTACACTGCAGATGCTGCGGTCAAACCAGGGCGTACAAGAAAGCCGGATGAACTCAGTCCTGACGAAGGGTCTCGGCCCAAAACGTCGACTGCTCCTTTTCAACGGAGGCTGCCCGACCTGCTGAATTTCAGCCAGCTTTTTCGTACGCGTTTTGTGTGTTGTTGCTTGGATTTCCAGCATCAACAGATTTCCTCGTGTTTGCTTTTTTAAAAGTCTGAAGTAGTAGTATTTCGATGAGTAAAGGAAATTCCAGTGGTGTGAGAGAGTTGATTGGAAGGAATGACAGAGGAGCCCAGTGGCGCGAGTTTCTGGGGAAAAATGAGGAAGCTGCTGGATAGATTTATCCCAAAAATTTAGAAATACTCAAATGGCAAAATAGTACAACCGTGACTGACAAGAGAAGTCAAAGCTAATGTAAAAGCAAAAGTAAAATGCCTACAACAAAGCAAAAATTAGCGGGAAGACAGGGGATTGAAAAGCTTTTGAAAACCTACAGAGAGCAACTAAAAATCATTAGGAGGGAAAAGATTAAAGCAAGCTCGCAAATATCAAAGGTTTTTCAAGTCTGCAAAAAAGTAAAAAGAGAGATGAGAGTGGATAGAGGGTGGCTAGAAAATTAGATTGGAGAGATAATAACGAGGGACAAGGAGATGGCAGATGAACGAAACGAGTATTTGGCGTCAGTATTCACTGTGAAAGACACTACCGCGTGCTAGGTGCCGTGAGGGAAGAGATTTGGGCGCAGTTGCTGTTACAAGGGAGAAGGCGCTCAAAAAGCTGAAAGAGCTAAAAGTACATAAGTCACTCAGACCAGAGGAACTGGGAGTTCTGAAAGAGATAGTGGTAGAGATCGTGGTGGCATTAGTAAAGATCTTTCAAACATCATTGGACCCTGGCATGGTGCCAGAGGACTGGAAAATTGAAAATGTCACTCCACTCTTTAAGAAAGGAGAAAGGCAGCGGAAAGGAAATTATAGACTGGTTAGCCCGACCTCAGTGGCTGGGAAGATGTTGGAGTCGATTGTTAAGGATGAGGTGATGGAGTACTTGGTGACGCGGGACAAGATAGGACAAAGTCAGCACGGTTTCCTTCAGGGAAAACCTCGCCTGATGAACCTGCTGGGATTCTTTGAGGAGATTACAAGTAGGATAGATAAAGGGGGCGTAGTAGATATTGTATATTTGGATTTTCAGATGACCTTTGACAAGGTGCCACACGTGAGGCTGCTTAACAAGTTAAGAGCCCGTGGTATCACAGGAAAGTTACTGGAATGGTTCGAGCATTGGCTGGTTGGTAGGAGGCAGCGAGTGGGAATAAAAGGATCCTTTTCTGGTTGGCTGCCCGTGACTAGTGGTGTTCCGCAGGGGTCGGTGTTGGGACCGCTTCTTTTTATGCCGAATATGAATGATTTAGATCAGTGATTCTCAACTGTTGTTTGGCCACGGCCCCCCTCAGGAGCTCGTCTCAGGTTCCGGGGACCCCCCCCCCCCCCACCCCACCTTTCAAACAGGGATACAACACGGACAGATAGACAGAAAATCATTTATTATTGAACACCAAGAAAGCTTGAACATTCCGACATCCCGGACAAAACTTTAAAAAAAAGACTGCATGTATCTGTCAGGCCTGATGCGATCCTCGAGCTCCGTGCCGTTCCGCAAGTTTCATGATATCGGCCTCCAGGTTAGACGATGACAGCCGGAGACCGCCTCTTGTTGCGGCATCAATTCCGTTCCTGGATTTTGTCAAGGAATCTACCTTGCAGAATCCGCTCTCAACCAAGTATGTGGAAGGAAAGGCAATAAAATACCTCTGGGCTTTTTCCCACAGTGTTGTAAATTTATTCAGCGGATTACTCTTGGTCCAAGAATCTTTTTGAAACTGACTGAACTGACGACGTGCAGTTTTACCGCTCTGAAGGTCAGTCCAACTCTCTTGAATTTCTGCCTCAACTTGGGTGGGGTTGTACATCAAACAGATTCAAAATCCAACCCGGGACGCCGCGGTTTAACAGGCCGTTCGCGTCCTTGTGTATCTGCTTGAGATGTTCCACATGAGCTGCAGGAGAGTCATCGTCCTTCGATCGTCTGCGATCGTCTTCGGGTTTGGAAATTGTAAAGATTCCTGACGTCCCGTATTGTATCCAAGTGTGTTTCCCCCCCCCCCCCAATGAGCTTGTCTCCTGCTTTCATCTGGCAACGTAGACCTGCCGTTCAAAGACGGGTTTTGCGGAGGCGTGATGAGACCATTCCACCGAACACTGCCGACACCTTTTTTTTTCCCCGCCAAGGAATTCACGGGTAGAATTATTTCTGAAAATAATAATAAAAGTAATCACGAGGCATGATTTTGCTTTTTTTTTTCCGAGCTAACTTGACAACGTTGACTGGGAAATGGTTTAGGGAGGCAGTCTGAATGTATTTGACTTTGAAATACAGATACGTTACTGACAAAAAAATGCTGTCACCCGGAGCCAGGGATTTTATTTTCCCAGTGACTTCATACGCAGCAATAAACACTTTTCACAACCTACCTTAACGTATAATGTATCCAAACACACACACACGTTAAAGTTGCTAGGCTGAAATAAAAGGCCTAGCAAGACACGCTGATCTTCGGAGAGTGAAGTACGGCGGTAATGGACGCGAGGACTCCGGATTGACTCCGATTCGCGACTGACTCGGAAGTGAGGCTGCGCGGGAGGAGCTTAAGCAACGAATTTACCAGGCGCGCCAAATTCAAACGGTGCGTTGGGAAGTTATTATAAATAGGAGGGAAACTACTGACTCCCACGAAGGTTGCTGCTGGGGTATTTCGTCGGTTCTGTTACCGGGGCCCCCGTAAACACTTGGGGCTCCCCTTCTCACGGTTTTCAGTCGGTGGCCCCCCCCCCTTCAAATGTGCCAGGGCCCCCACCGAGAATGGCTGATTTAGAAGATGGAATAGACGGCTTTGTTGCCAAGTTGACAGACGATATGAAGGTCGGTGGAGGGGCAGGTGGTGTTGAGGGAACAGGCAGGCTGCAGAAGGACGTAGACAGATTAGGGGAATGCGCAAGAGAGCGGCAAATTAAATGCAACGTTGGAAAGTGCACGGTCACGCCCTTTGGAAGTAGAAATAAATGTGCGGACTATTGTGTAAATGGGGAGAAAATCCAAACCTCTGAGATGCAGTGGGACTTGGGAGTCCTTGTGCAGAATGCCTATCAGCATGAACATAGATTTCTCAACCTACTTGTAAATGCCTCCCCCCCCCACTTCACCATTCTCCCAACACTGTTCCCCTCTCTCACCTGACCTGCCCATCACCTCCCCTGGTGCTCTTCCCCCTTCCCTTTCGTCCACGGCCTTCTGTCCTCTCCTATCAGATCCCTCCTTCCCCAGCCTTTATCTCTTTCACCAATCGACTTCCCAGCTCCTTCCTTCTCCCCCCTCCCAGTTTCACCTGCCACCTTGAAATTCATCCTCCCCTCACCTTCTTACACTTTCCAGTGTGGGAGGGATGAGCTTGCACACAGAGACGGGCTGAATGGCCTCCTTGCTGACACCCCCCCCCCCACCCCCGCTCTGCGCGGCTTCACTGCAGCAGCGTCGTGTTTGCAAATCGTCGCCACATGGATGGAGGCCATTGGGCACTCTCAGCACTTACTAGCCCTTGGTAAGTCTGGTCACGTACTGCTCATGGAGATCACTTCCTGACTCGCTGCCCAGCTCCCTGGACACATGGCACAGACACAAACCATTCCCCCTCCGGTTCATGGGCCAGTCTGCGTCATCAAGTCTCCGGACTGATCCCAACCTTCAGGGGGGTGTGTGTGTGTCTGTCTGTCTGTGGGTGTATATGAGTGTGTGCATTTGTGTGTGTGAGTGTGTGTGTCTGTGTGTGCATTCATGGGTGTGTGTGAGTGTGTGTGTAT